>NC_041387.1:31397640-31398968 GCF_002162155.2 Triticum dicoccoides
AATGAAGAAGATCCAAGGAGGGAGTGAAGCAGATGAGAGAGGGGGCGAGAGGAAGAAGAAAGGGGGCGGCTGAGGGGGGGGGGATAAGAGGGTGGGGTGGGGCGGGCGGCTGTGCGATTTATAAATGCCCAGACCCTACCGCCACACACCTCGGCGGTAGGTGCTAAAACCACGAGCGGATGAGATGCTGGAATCGGTGTCGGCATGAGCTTCAATCGGCGGTATTTTTTGCTACATTCTGGTTTCTTGTTTTGCTGAATCAGGAGCTTTTTTCTGCTAGCATCCACATCCTTTTGAATGCTTTTTGCTGCATCCAGTTCAAATTTTTTTACCATCGTTTTGTATTTTGCTACCACCGTTGCAGTCCATCTTTTTTGGTTTTTTTTTGCTTAATTAGATCCATCTCTTTTGTTACCATGGTCTTTGAGTTTTGCTACTGCCGTCTTTAGTGTTTGCTACCATCCCCTTTTTTATTTTTTTGCTGGATCCATCATATTTTGCTGGAACCACTTCAAGTTTTGCTACCATGGTCTTTGTATTTTGCTACCACCGTCTTTGTTTTTGGTACTACCCCATTTTCGCTATTTTTGTTGGATCCGACTTATTGCTGGATCCACTCAAAGAGAGAAAGAAAGAGGAGGTTGTGAATGGCGCTGAAGGAACTGCAAACATTACCAAAAAATGCTACAGCCAGCGTCATAGGAAGCTTCAATCGAAGGCGACAGAATTTGTGGACCGGCCACCATGAAACCACGGAAGCTGGAACTGTTGATGGAAAAAGCTTCAACCGTTGTGTGAAAAGCTTCAACCATGGAAAAGCTGTTGGGTAACGTAGCAGAAATTCAAAAATTTTCCTATGTGTCACCAAGATCTATCTATGGAGAGACCAGCAACGAGTAGAAAGAGAGTGCATCTACATACCCTTGTAGATCGCTAAGCGGAAGCGTTCAAGTGAACGGAGTTGATGGAGTCGTACTCGTCGTGATTCAGATCACCGATGATCCTAGTGCCGAACGGACGGCACCTTCGCGTTCAACACACGTACAGCTCGACGATGTCTCCCACGCCTTGATCCAGCAAGGAGAGAGGGAGAGGTTGAGGAAGACTCCATCCAGCAGCAGCACAACGGCGTGGTGGTGATGGAGGAGCGTGGCAATCCTGCAGGGCTTCGCCAAGCACCTACGGGAGAGGAGGAGGTGTCACGGGAGGGAGGGAGGCGCCAAGGGCTCAGGTATGGATGCCCTCCCTCCCCTCCACTATATATAGGGGCAGGGGAGAAGGGGGAGGCGCAGCCTTTCCCCCTACTCCAAGAAAAGGGTGCGGCCAAG
>NC_041387.1:31402909-31404840 GCF_002162155.2 Triticum dicoccoides
CCAAAGATCCATCAATATGGAGCTTCTTCATGCGTTTTATACCGATATGACTTACGTGGCAGTGCCACAAGTAGGTGGTACTATCATTACTATCTTTTGGCATGAACATGTGTATCACTACGATCGAGATTCAATCAACCATTCAGGTTTAATGCTAATCTTCATGGTAGAGGGAGCGTGCGATGTTTGATTACATCAAACTTGGAAACACTTCCAACATATATCGTCAGCTCACCTTTAGCTAGTCTCCGTTTATTCCGTAGCCTTTTGTTTCGAGTTACTAACACTTAGCAACCGAACCGGTATCTAATACCCTGGTGCTACTAGGAGTACTAGCAAAGTACACATTAACACAATGTATATCCAATATACTTCTATCGACCTTGCCAGCCTTCTTATCTACCAAGTATCTAGGGTAATTCTGCTCTAGTGGTTGTTCCCCTTATTACAGAAGCACTTAGTCTCGGGTTTGGGTTTTACCTTGGGTTTCTTCACTAGAGCAGCAGCTGATTTGCCGTTTCATGAAGTATACCTTCTTGCCCTTGCCCTTCTTGAAACTAGTGGTTTCACCAACCATCAACAATTGATGCTCCTTCTTGATTTCTACTTTCGCGGTGTCAAACATCGCGAATACCTCAAGGATCATCATATCTATCCCTGATATGTTATAGTTCATCACGAAGCTCTAACAGCTTGGTGGCAATGACTTTGGAGAACCATCACTGTCTTATCTGGAAGATCAACTCCCACTCGATTCAAATGATTGTTGTACTCAGACAATCTGAGCACAAGCTCAACAATTTGAGCTTTTCTCCTTAGTTTGCAGGTTTAAGAAAGTCATCGAAGGTCTTATACCTCTTGACATGGGCACGAGCCTGAAATCCCAATTTCAGCCCTCAAAACATCTCATATGTTTCGCGATGTTTCAAAAACGTCTTTGGTGCCTTAACTCTAAACCGTTTAACTGAACTATCACGTAGTTATCAAAACGTGTATGTCAGATGTTCGCAACAACCACAGACAACGTTCGAGGTTCAGCACACTGAGCGGTGCATTAAGGACATAAGCCTTCTATGAAGCAATGAGGACAATCCTCAGTTTACGGACCTAGTCCGCATAATTGCTACTATCAACTTTCAACTAATTTTTCTCTAGGAACATATCTAAACAGTAGAACTATAGCGTGAGCTACGACATAATTTGCAAAATCCTTTTTGACTATGTTCAGGATAAACAAGTTCATCTTATGAACTCCCACTCAGATAGACATCCCTCTAGTCATCTAAGTGATTACATGATCCGAGTCAAACTAGGCCGTGTCCGATCATCACGTGAGACGGACTAGTCATCATCGGTGAACATCTTCATGTTGATCGTATCTTCTATACGACTCATGCTCGACCTTTCGGTCTCCGTGTTCCGAGGCCATGTCTGTACATGCTAGGCTCGTCAAGTTAACCCTAAGTGTTTCGCGTGTGTTCCGAGGCCATGTCTGTACATGCTAGGCTCGTTAACACCCGTTGTATTTGAACGTCTGAATAAAACACCCGATCATCACGTGATGTTTTGAAACAGCGAACTGTCGCAACGGTGCACAGTTAGGGGAGAACACTTCTTGAAATTGTTGTAAGGGATCATCTTATTTACTACCGTCGTTCTAAGCAAATAAGATGTATAAACATGATAAACATCACATGCAATCAAATAGTGACATGATATGGCCATCATCACTTTGCTCCTTTTGATCTCCATCTTCGGGGCTCCATGATCATCATCGTCACCGGCATGACACCATGATCTCCATCATCATGATCTCCATCATCGTGTCTTCATGAAGTTGCCTCGCCAACTATTACTTCTACTACTATGGCTAACGGTTAGCAATAAAGTAAAGTAATTACATGACGTTTAAGTTGACACGCAGGTCACAA
>NC_041387.1:31410530-31422281 GCF_002162155.2 Triticum dicoccoides
CAACCGGTCGTGGCCAGAGGCCAGCGAGCGCGGGCACGGCGTGACGGCGCGAGCAGCGGCAGGCAACGGTAGAACGCATCAGCAACACGCATCAGTTTCAGAGGAGCGGCAGCATGCACGTACGCGAACACTGAACTTTTGCCATGGTGGACAAAGCTCACGGGACGGCCACAAACGGAACGGATCGAGCCGGAGAAGAGGGGGAATCGGACGAGGAGCTCACCGCGGAGGCACACGGAGGCCCGTTGGTGGCTTAGGAGCTGCAGAGGCGACGGATCGATGAAGAGCAGCGGCGACGACCGAGGAAGAAGAAGGCGTCGATCCAGTCGAGGTGGTTGCTCCGAGCTCGAGTTGATCCGCGTAGGGGAAGCAGGGCATGCTGGTGGAGCTCCTGGGCATTCTCCGACGGTGCCGGGAGGCCGGTGGCCGCGCCTACGGCGGCGGTATGGCGACGGCAGCGCCGACGAGCTCGGGCGTGTGGGAGAGGGGCAAAGAGAGGGGGATCTGGAGGGCAGCTAGGGTTCAACCAGGGCATGGGTGTCCTTGTAGGTCGATGGGGGCGACGGGGACGGCCGCAGGATGGCCGACGTGTGGCCATCCGCGTCATGGACGCGGGTGCGGCGTCCACCGCGACGGTGAACAGGGGGAGGGAAGGGATGGCCCGGGGTTGGGCCAGCTAGGCCAGTTGGGCCGGCACTGTGCACTAGGCCTAGTGCACAATGTCCCCTTTTCCTTTTCTTTAACCTTTTCGTTTTCCTTTTGTCTGTTTTATTTCTTTTCTATTTCTTTTAGTTGTTGTTTATCCTAGCGTTAACCATATACCAAAGTGGCATCTAAATGGATGTCACCAATTGTGCCACTGCCAAACTAAATTTTTCTACCCAAAGTAAAATAGTTTTGTAATTAATTATTATTTAGAAGTATTTAAATAATAGTTTTTGCTACTGTTTTATTCATCTTAGAGTATTTAAGCATTCTATAAAAGTGTCGTTTCTCCACCATAATTACCTATGCGATATTTGGTTCTCTCCGAACATTTTAGTTTTTAAAATTTTTAAAAAAATATATTGTTTGTTTGATTTTGGATTTGAATTCAAACCGGTTTCGAACTAACGTGAGATTATCAACAGTAATCCGAGGTGATATGGCATCATTAATGTGGGGTTACTATAGCCTAATTATCCGGGCGTCACAGTGCCAGATGCGACCGGCCGAACCATTGCGCCGGTCCGCCGGCGCCTAGCGGTCGCCTTTCGTAAAAGCGCACTCTGGTTGGGTAGTAAGAGCAATGGGGCCCGGAGTCGCCGGCGCCGACCTGATGTTTGACAAAACAATGGAGACAACGAGAAGATTGCGTCTGTGATTTTACACCGTTCAGGTCCACACCGCACAACTTGAATTCAAACTTGTGTGCATGTCATGGCGAATTGGCGATCATGATGGCGCAAGGTCGTGTATCCCTTCTTGAAAATGTTGATTTGGAAGAAGTCGACTTAATCATAGTGTTTTATTCATCTCTTATAATGATTTGATTGTGGGTGTCTTTATTTTGTACTCTGTATATGATACCATAATGTAGGGAGTAATGAACAACAAGTGTTTCAGAACTTGTTTAGGACGCCCAGCTGTTGTCTCTGGCTGCCTTTCTTACATAAAGATGCGCAACTTTTTGCATATTGCAGACAAGATTATTTTTTCGAAATGAAGGCAAAAGATTTGCCTCATTGATTAATTAATAAGAAGAGAATTGGCCGGTTAATTAACAGAAAACGGGGCAAAAATCGATACATATAGATCACAAGTGGACTACTTGCCAACAAAGAAACTCCATGACCTCACGGTCAACCCGACAAACATACATAACACGCAACAATCACAAACCCTGGCACTTCTATGTCACAAAGAAACCCTCAACAAAACCAATGTTGAACACATCAGACGCCAAGAAATCCACGGAGACGAGCCACTCGGAGATGGAGGACGAAGAGACCGAGTATTCTCCATTAAGCAGCCGCAGACGCCTTATCAATGGCGCCACTCTTCTTGCCTATGCTCCTGAGAGCCTTCTTCACCTTCTTTATTTTGCCTGTAGAAACCTCATCCATGAGGAGGCAAGCAATCACATTGCGAGATCTAGGACAAGTTGCCTCCAAGGAGGCAAGCAAACGGTCAAGCTTTTTCACAAAGACCACCTCGTCAATGCATGTCAACATAGCGTCACGGTCAAAAATGGGCGACCGCATGTGCTTCGGCGCCTCGGAAGTAGCTGCCAAATCATATATCTCATCAACCTCGCACCCACGGATGCCACCCGGGCAACAACCTCAGATGAGAGAGCAATAGCAACATCCAAACCTTCACGTTCCACATAGGCGAGTGGTTGACTGGACTCCAACGACAACGGTGTGGTCGCAGTCTGCATCACCAAGTCCCCACCAAGCGACCCTGTCTTCTTAGGGCATTTACAATGGAGAGGCGCCTATGCAGGCGCTTAGAACATTCAACTAATTAAATAAGGAAAATAAATGGAAGGAAGAGTCCGCTAGCCCAACGCACGGGCGCCTATTCAGGCGCTAACCGAATCGATTTTTTGGCTCGAGGATAGGGATTGTACTCATTAGAAAGGTGCATGCAAAGAAAAAAAAAAGACCAGGCGCCCGACGACAGACTTGGCATCGACGCCAGCCAAAATCCCAGGATCGAACGGGATTACGTCAAAACAGTCAGGAATCAAAGCCTAGCGCGTCCTCTAAGTGCCTGCGTTGTAGATGCCCTTAGGAAGCACCATCGAAATAGGCGAAGTGAGGCTCCCCACAAAGCTTCTGCAACTCGGGCATAATCTGCAGCAACGGAGCCACGAACTCGACAACGACTTCACTCCCAGAAGTAATCGGCACGACGGGCAACAACGGCAACCGACAAGATGCAGACAAGATTGACGTGCAATGCCTTGAGCCCTTCCCACACATCGTTCACAAAGATAAGCTACTACGATTGGATTAGTGGCCTCTGCCAAAAGATTGCGCCATGTTCGATGCCACGTAGGGACCTCAACTAGTACCACCGAACACACATCTGAAGAATCAGTGAGACGCTTCCAGCTCCCTGATGTGCCGGGCACTAGCGAGCCAGCGCTCCACGTATTTCCACCTGGTTAAACATCCGCGAACAACCAACCACGTACGACCCGCGCGCACGCACGCCATCACCATAGTACACGTCGATCAGCCGATCTCGACCGCGCACTACCCAGGCCAGTCGGGAGGGTGGAGGTGGGGGGCATGTCAAGTCGAGCCGGATGGCCGCGCGGGTCGCCGGCCCGTCGTCGGCTTTTGTCCTTGGAACATGGGGAAGAGGACGCGACGCAATCATGCCACCGTGCAGGCCAGCGAGCGAACGGTAGTGGAGGGGGGTCGGTGTGAGGGTGCACGGAGGGTGCTTGCGAGCGCCCCGCTCACCACCGTGCGCGTGATGCTTCACCAGTTTGCTTGCCGTGCCGCGCGATGCATAGCGATTGAAAACTTGTGTTGGCTACTCCTCCTAGTACGTACGATCGCGTGGAGTTGTTGCGAGTAGGGCCGTGCGTCATGAATCAGATCACGTGTCAAAAATATGTGACTGGATCATTAGAAGAAGAGTGATATTCCAACCCACGGGGTAAAAATTTCTGAACTTAAGATACCGCTGCTCGTACTTTCTGAATCTATTTTAAGCCTTCCGGCAAGGTGCGTCCAGTGAGAGAAAATGTGACGTCTATGCCACATTTCTCAATCTTGAGATGACGTGCCGGCTCAGTCTATTCATATGGATAGGATATGTGTGCGTGCATCCATAGGGATGAGTAGGCGGGTTCACGGGTCATATCCTACCCCACGAACCCGCCTGCCCGCCTTGGACTACACCGCTGTCCACCCATGATTTTTTTAATGTCTCAAGTCTTAACACTTACAAAATTAAGTGAGCATTTCGTAAAATGTATGAACACTTATAAAATTATGTGATTGTTTTTATATAAAATACATGAGCACTTCTAAAAATTGCACAAACATTTTTATAAAATACATACAAAAAGTTCTAGTTGAGCCAGCCTTTTAAAAAGACTTACAATTTTTCAATTCAACAATAATACATGATCAATCTTTAAAAAGAATAGATGAACAACTTCTGTAAGTACATAAAGATTTCCAGTTTTTTTTGAGTGGATATTTTATAACTAGATGATGCCCTGCATAAATAAGGTGGTACAATAATAATGAAAACTAATGCAAAAGAAAATGTAATAGTGTTCTCGCTATACATTTTAATCAAAATATATGAATCATGTGATAAATGATATACAAAAGGAGATTTTTGTTGGGGTTGAAGTTAACGGAATACCATTTGTTTAACAAAAATATGCACGAACTATATAGATTTGCTCCAAGTGTCCAACACATATATGACCCGTGACCACACAAAACTTTTGTTGGCATGGTTACATGGATAAATTATTGCAAAAGATGTAACTTATGATTACATGGGTGACTTGCCCATGTGGCAGGGCTGAATGGAAGGAAAAAATAGTGAGGCCACAATTATCGCGATCCATTAAATATGTTGTGGGTGTACCCCGACCAAAATAAAATTGGAAAAACCATGCATACAAGCTTGGTGTGCCGGCAAAAGCTAAATATCACATATTGCGAGGTCGATGTAGAGCGTGAGGGCTATATCGATATAGCTCTCATCTCGCCTGAAGGTTTTCTTTCCCGGTTGTTTCTGGCCGTCCCGCTTGGGTACTATTTTTTTCGTTCATTTGCTCGTATTGTCTTGATCGATCGTGTGTTGTTCATTGTTTGGTCAGTTTTCTTCCGCTTCTTTATGCTGTCTTCTTTTGGTTTTCTTTGGGTTTTTTTCTTCTGTTTTCTTTGCCACTTTCACTGATATTTTCCGTTTCTTTCTCGGTTTTCATTGGGGTTTTCCCTATTCTTTCTTTTATTCTACGATTTCTTTGGTCCTTTGTTTCTTTCTCGGTTTTCACTGTTTTTTTATTCTTTTTTGTATCTTTGTTTTTTTAATTTGTTGGTTTTCTTTTTTTTATATTGCTCTTGTTTCTAGTCTTTTTGATTGGTTTCCTTTTCTAATTTTATTGTTTCTTTTCCAATTTTCATTGCTTTTCTTTGTTTCTCACTGCTTCTTTGTCGCTTTTCATCGGTTACTACTTTTTACACGCATGTCTACTTCTTTCATTACACAATGTACATTTTAAGCATGCACTTCAAATATTTTGTTTATGCATGCTAATTTTTAAAAGTACCTGAAGTACTTTTTTCATCTTAAATACATGTTTTGTACACCTTTTTTAATACATGTCCAACATTTTTAAAAATACATGGCGAGCATTGTTTATGGCAATAAAAATTTGTTCATACACAATGTACATTTTTTTGTATACATCGAAAACATTTATATACACATATTTAACATTTTCTGTAAATATATGTGTATATTTATAACTTTTAATCTATGTTACTCATTTTCGTATATAGTACGAACAATTTCTATATCGGTTTATATTTTTTTAAATATTCATGGTTAACACTTTTTGAAAAAATCTGAGATATATTTTCTGTACACATTTTACATTTTTCGTATACAGTAGGAATATTTTATACTTATTTAAAAATTTCAAATACATGTTTAACAGTTTTTGCTGTTATATTTTTTATGTTCACTTTTTCCAACAGATTTCACATTTTTTGTATGTTCAAGAATTGTTTTATGTTATACATGTTCAAAATTTTCCAAATACATAATTAACATTTTTTTAGATATATATTTTGATGTCTACTTTTTTATACATATTGCACATTTTTCGTATACATAATAAACATTTTTCTTATATACGTTTAACATTTAGCATATGAATGATTAACATTTTTGTAATAAAATTCCAATATCTAAATATATTCATTTTAATAATTAACGAAAATACGAAAACATAAATTAGCGTGAGGTCGAGCTCGCGCGCGGGCGAGGGTGTTGCTTCTGCCTAGAACCGTCCTCCTGAAGTGAAGCTGCCATAAGTAGGCCGTGGGCCTCAGACACAGGTCTTCCCGGGCCGAGGGCCGACTAGCCAATCTGTTTTCCGTAAACAAGCAGGTTTTTCTTCGTGAGCTTGTCTCCTTTTTCTTTTACTTTATCCTTCGTTTCTTAAATAATTTGTACTAATTTCTATTATCTTTCCTTAATAATTTTTACAATTTTTTTCCTGTTTTAACTATTTTATCCATGGAGACTTTTAAAAAATGTCCATAGTGTAAGGTCCATTGTATATTTAAAAATAATCATTGTGTTTATCCGAAAATTTTCAACATGCATTTGGATGATCGCATACAAAAATAACTGTCAAGGTTGTTATAAATATTCTCCGCATATTTCAAAACAATTCAAACTCATTAAATTAGTACTGCAGGTTGTTTACCAAGTAGGTTAGGGGTATTATGCAAAATGTCATGACAGACATAACCAAAAACATCACCTTCCTTTATTAGTAGGTATAGATGAGGCTTCGCTTTGATCTTTTCACTTTTTATCATTTGTTTTCTTACGCCTTTTCCCTCTTCTTTCCTATTTTTCTTCTGTTTTTCTGGTTTTGCTGTTTTATTATTATTTTGGGTTTTATTATTAATTATCCAGACGCGGACACGGCAGCGGTGCGGAGTCCGACAACCGCTGCCCCCCTCCCATTGTCTCCGATTTATGGGGGAAAACACATCCGGACGGCCTGCGGACGAATGCAGGACCACGTTGGATGACAAAACACGTTCGAAGACGGTTTGAAAGTTGGTGTTGGAGATGCCCTAAGTGCTCTCTCTCCTCCTTGATTTAACTGCTTTGCCACATGAACTTTTTCGTATGTGGCATTTTTAGCATATGTACACTGTGGGGCATCAAGAAAGTCCTAAGTACAGTAGTACAACTTTATTGCGTTTGAGAATTACTCCATTCGTCCCAAAATTCTTGTCTTAGATTTGTCTAAATACAGATGTATCTAGTTACGTCTTAGTGTTAGATACATCTGCATCTAGACAAATCTAAGATAAGAATTTTAGGATGGAGGGAGCAGTACATTATTATAATCTCAGAAGACAGGTTGTGTACGGAAAAGACTTGGTTCAAGATATTTTCTGCCCACAGTTTATGAAATGTACTTAACTAGAAAACCCGCCCTACATGTTTACTTTGAGTCTAATAATTGTGCCGTATCTATTTTTTTGCGGTTTGTTTATACTCTGCTCTCGTGACCAATTCTTCGATTCATATTAGCCCTGCCTTAATAGCCGTCCCTAATCCACATGCCTATTTATCCGTTTCTTTATTCATCTATACTTCAGTACTGTGACCACCATCTGCAAGCGCACTTGTTCATGCAAGTCATCAAGAATAAGAAGGATCCATTAGCAGCAAAACCAAATCAAGTCTCCAAAGATGGCAATGCTGCACCTCTGACTTCCATATGTCAAAGGTTTGAACAGCTAGCTGGTGAACTTTCTTGATCTAATACTACTAGTAAGCTTGCACGTGCAACGCACGTCTCAACTACAATACATTAATTCTAGGCAAACGATTCTACCCGGCCGACCGACAAAGTCAGCCGGTCGCGCGCAGGGTCGTTGGATCGTGAGAGATCGTGTGTCTCCCGACGTGTCCCGATTCACCATATCTCTCGTCCTCTTGTTTTGCTCACTCTCACCATCTCATCATCCCTTGTTCACCCGTTCCCCTCCCCTGGCTCCACACCTCCCCTCTAGAGCTGCAAGCAGGCAGGGGTGAGGTATACACAGGCGGAGGCAAAGGCAGGGGACGCATGGGGAAGCGGAACACGGAGGCAGGGGCAGAGTCAATCCCGTGCGCGGGGGAGGCGGGCGAAATAGGGACGCGAAATCCATGGTTGCAATCGCTGAAATCGGGCGGCTGCACGGTGATCTGCCCAAATTTGGGCCGATCGGCCCTTAGTTCTATCATTAAATAGACCTACTTTTTTGAAAATTTTAAATCTCATACAAAGTACTTATAATACCTAATTTTAAAATGGGGTGTTTAGGAATTAAGCTGCCCACGTCCACTGCTTAGCAACTATGAAGAGCATTGACTAACTCGTACTCCCTCCGTCTCATAATATAAGAACGTTTTTCAAGCTAACATAGCCTGAAAAACGTTCTTATATTGTGGGACGGATGGAGTAGAATATCAATTCCATGTTTCAGCAGGCAGTATATGACATCATAAATCTACGAGCCAATCTATCTAGATCCCAAACTAAAATTCAAGTGCATACAAATGTTTTACATAGGCAGATCAAGGAACAAATCCGTAGATGAGTGCTCGTTATGCTCGAGCTATAAACTATACAGCTAAAAGTATATGATCTACATGTCAAAAAATGTACTACCTCCGATCCAAATTAGTTGTAGCTCAAACTGATGTATCTAACACTTAAATAAGTCTAGATACATCTGTTTCAGCGACAAGTAATATGGATCGGAGGGAGTACGTGATCTGAACAGATGGACTACAAACTGGTTGAGAACGACAATTGAACAAAGACAGACCGGAACCCAAGGGTTTACCTTGATGGAAAAGGGAATCAAAGAACATAAATCTGGTTGAGCGCAAGATGGTTCCTGGCCTGGACAAGAAGAAATCAAAGGAGAAAAAAAATGTGTTTTCTCGGATGTCATCTAAAGTTTATCTCACTTTTGTAAGTGTTGCATCTAAAATATGTGAAGGTGGCTAAGATTGGGAAGCAAACCTTTTGATAGCTATCGACAAATCAATATCACTCCACAGATGAGAGGTTTACCAATTCTGCAATCGATAGAGATAGACTGGGCATTTAGTCGTTCACCAGAATCATCACCAAAATCCTTTACAGCCACTGACTCTGTTAACCTGACCAGGTAGCTGACTTGGAGAAAAGCAGAGTGTTTATGAAACCAGATGTTAGGGTAAAAGATTATTAAATCATGATTTGCATCATCACAACAAAAACTTTTGTAGTACCTCATGAATATGCAATGCATAAAAATATGAAACACGTGAGAATACAGTTGCAAGTAATTTGATTTGAACAGAAATAAAGATCCGCAACTTACACTATTGTTCCAAACATAGAAGTCTGAAAGAGGAAGATTTTGGCCCAATCCTCCACCTCTTATGCCAAACCGATTCGAGCAGGAACTGGAGTACTGTATCTCTAGCACAATCAACAGCTAATAAAAAAATTGAACTACAGAGTCAGAGTGCTAAATCACAAATTAGTGCATGTCTGCAGCTGCATAATTTCCGAAAAAAATATGGTGGAGAGATGAGTTACCTTCTTGCTTCTTAACTACAGAGCATTGTGCCAACTTTCTGTCTCAGTGGTGCTTCCCAAGCCCCAACTTGAGGTATGTACATGGAGGAGAAGCATGGAAAGTGAAGGGGAGAACTGGAGGTAAAGAAATCAAAAGGATAAATAGTTCACCTAGGCTTGGGGCGACGATGGCATGGCCATGGAGAAGAGATTGAGCAATAGGCCCTAAAAAATCCCATATATTTACATGACAACAGGACCTGGCTAGATCCATCTCCTCTTGGAAAAGATCTCTTGATTCGTTGAAGCAATGAAACTGACACCATAATATTTTGAACTAAAATCAGAAATCATTTTCCTCTCTTGGCTAAGTAAAAGGAAGCTTGTATGTAAAACAATTATTTGGTAACTGATATCATCAAGAAACCTTTGTTTCTATCATGTTTTCACCTGCATACGTGATGCATAGCAGTATACCATTACATAAGAACCAGAGCTTGAATTTACATGAGTCCATTACTCTCCAGATCTAGCAATGGCTCCTATAAGTATGCAATTCCTACTATGCAGTTATATTCTAGACAAGGTCCTGATAAAGAACTTGATTACTACCAGGATAAGAAGGTGCTAATGATTAAAAATAGAAGGTGCCAGTGAACTAAAATAATAGAAGGTGCTAATGATTTCATATTTCTGAACTAAAATGCAAAAGTTAAAACAACCGTTTTCAGTCGAGCATTGACGCAAACACTCTTTTTTTGCGGGGAGGTGCAAACACTTGTTGGGCACACATACAACACATCTGATTACCTGAGTCAACATGCACGCACAACACACATGTCTGTCGGTCGACCGGCCGCACATGCCCTTAGTCATCCATCCAACATGCATACCACGTCAGCAGCATCATGCACGCACAAGCCAGGATTTGTAGGGGGGATTGGACACTGAGGCGGCCATTGCAACGATGATCGAATGATTACAGTCAGCCTGCTATAATGTGCCCCAAAAATCAGGCTTACTCTACAATTCCTATTGTACAGTGAGTCATGCATGAACAAAATCCCATGCGCAGAACCCTAATATATATGATTGAGAACTGTAAGGCATGAACAAAATCCCATGCGCAGAACCCTAATGTATATGATTGAGAACCGTAAGGCATGAACAAAATCCCCTGTACAGTTCAGCAATAGGAAATCCCCTGCACAAAATCCCCTTCCCTTTGGTTGGAAGTGCAAAAGAAACTCGGTTTGGTATGTTGCAGATTGGTATGTCACACACTATGGCAATACTTTTACTCAGTTTCTTCAGTTATCAAATCTTACTTGAAAGAACACCTAAATTTATACTCCTTCATCTTCTTCATGCGAGGCATATTTTGATTGCTCAAATCCAAGTACTGACTAATAGTACAGTGGGGTTCATTTAACACAACGGTGAACATTTTCATGCTCCGGTGATATGATACTTCTATCTCCGCTACAGTTTTACTGTGATTCAAGTAGGACCTGGAGGCATTAGGCATTACCAAAAAAAAGACAGAGAACTGCCATAATTTACAACATGCTTTTGGTGGCTGAAACTCTATTGCATTAAGTGGGTTCCAAAAAAGAAACAAAGAAGAGTTTACTAACTTTGAGTTTTAGATCAAGAGTGCAGACCAAAGTGTAGTTGTCATGCACGTAGTATTAAGTTCACTTGTCAGGGACTGCCAGCCACGTAATGATTATCAAATCAACTGATCTCCAATTTCATAAGTTATTCGGCGATGCATCGATCCACCCAAATTTAACAGAAGATAAAAGCCTGAAAACAAAAAAAAAACATTTTAGAGTCGTGAAACAAGTGAATCTTCTAACCATACAAGTAAATCTTAAATTATGCTACACACTTGGTTTTGACACCATAAACAAAGTTTCAGACAGCTACGTGGAAATATTCTTTCTCTTTCAATAGCCATGATCTATGAAATATACAATTGTTACAAATACTATCAGTATTAGCTTACTTATAATTACTACTGTAGCCTTGACAACCCATAGCTCATAGTCATAGATGAATCCATTGGTGACACTCTACTACCATTGATGAATCCATTAGGAGTGTGCCTGCTGAATCAGCACATCTTGCCATGATCGTCTAGTTCTCTGCTAACATAGATTCCAATGCTTGTAGTAGGTTGAGTTCTTCCTAGAGGCATCTTGCAAAAAGAAACTTACTTGCGACGGAGGCGGAGTGGTGGCGTGGCGGAGGCCAAGCTGTGGCTCTGGAGGCGGCGAAGGACGCGGCGGGGTGGCTCCGGCGGCTGGGGAGGCGGCGACCCGCAGCGGGGCGGCTCGGAGGCGGCGACACACGGTGCCGCGGGAGGCGGCGAAGGGCGCGACGGGGCGGCTCCCGCGGGTGGGGAGGCG
>NC_041387.1:31422593-31436879 GCF_002162155.2 Triticum dicoccoides
GTGGCTTGTTGCGTGGTTGGTAGCGTTAAACACAGAATGATTAAGGACCATTAGATTTTGATGATGGATGGGTGTGATTGTTTGGATCTGCCCCTCTTTTTTTTTATAGTGGTAGTAGACTAGTTTCCATTAAGACAACAAGCGAGCCAGTAGCGCAGCACGGAGCACGGTGCTGTGCCGGGGACAGACTGATGAGTTGCATGGATGATCGCCTGTAGCTGACTGATAAACGGCAAAGTGGAATACACCTCTTTTTTTTTTTTTTTTTGAATCAAGTGGAACACACTATTAGTACATTTTCAACCCATGCAGGAAAACTACGTGTGATCAAAATACAAAGAGCGACATACAAAGCTCAGGGCACAAGTGCCAAACAACCCAGAAGGGACCAACCAAAAATCGCACAAGTGACTGAACATTACATGCCTATTTTTCTCTCTTCTTGAACTACACGTCTATATACTTAATTGCTTATGCTACTAGTAGCTTATCGATCCACTCCCTCCGTTCCAAATTACTGGTCGTGGTTTTAGTTTAAGATGGTGTAAATTTAGGCAAACCTGAGAAGAGAAAGACTTGTCAGGGCTTGTGAGTTGTGACCGTTTCGCGTTGGAGAAGTTTGACTTGTGACCGATGGTTTTCGGCCACTTGGGTCTGTCTGGGCCGGATCAACGCTCCGAATGGAACAACGCTCTCTTATTATCAGCAACAGGAATCAGGCGCACCGGAATAGTCCTACCTGCCACTTGTACGTAAAGCGCGAGCACACGCACGCAGCCGGTCGAGTGCTGATTTGGAGATTCCAGCGCCGGACGACTGCGTGCGCTTGTGCGAGCGAGACTACTCGTGGAGGAGGAGCATGACTCGAAAAGTGTCTCACAAGTTGAAGAAAAGAAAAATGTTCCACACGCCTACTTGGCCGTTTTCTTCATGCTCATGCACCCAAGCTTCGTAGTACAAGTTGAAGAAAAGCAACTCCTTCCCGCGTCCGAATTAATTATTTTTCTCCTTCCGACTCACACCTCCCCTCCCCGCCACCCCGCGCCGCACGGGGGTAGTATAAAACACCAGCCCAAAACCACCTGATCACCACGCACCTCGCGCCCTCCGCTCGATCAGCCATCGTCAGCAGCACGCCGCACGCCCAGCCAGCGGTTGCCAACCGACTCGACCGGCGGCGATGGGGAGGACGCTGGACGTGCTGCTGGGCCGAACCACCAAGCAGACCGCGCGCCTCAAGTCCCTGCTGCACCTCGCCACGAAGCGGATGGCCGTGGTGCGCGCGCACCGGGAGGTGCGGTGCGCGCAGGCGCGGGGGGACGTGGAGCAGCTGCTGCGGCAGGGCCACCCGGACCGCGCCCTCCTCCGCGCCGAGCAGGTCATCCGGGAGCGGGGCACGCTCGACGCCCTCCTCCTGCTCGACGCCTACTGCGCGCTCCTCGCCGACCGCTCGGCCCTGCTCGACGACGCGCACCGCGACTGCCCCGAGGAGCTGCGGGAGGCGGCGGCGGGGCTCTGCTACGCGGCGGCGCGCTGCGGGGACCTCCCCGAGCTGCAGGAGGCCCGCGCCCTCCTCGCCGCCAGGTTCGGCCGGGGCTTTGCGCGCCGGCTGTGGCGTCAGCGCCAAGCTCGTGCAGCGGCTCTCCACCGCGCTGCCCAGCCTCGAGAGCCGCCAGATGGTGCTCCTTGAGATCGGCGCCGACAAGGACATCCCCGTGCGCATCCACAGCGACGCCGCCGACTCCTACGGCCACGAGGATTCGGACGGCCGTTCCCACCATGGCCACAGGAAGAAGAGGCACGACGACGACGAGCGGCGGCACGCGACGCCGCGGGCCAACCAGCCGGAGGGAGACAAGGCCGCCTCGAAGCTGACATTCAAAGACGTGGAAGAGGCGGCGCAGGCCGCGTTCGAATCGGCTGCCACGGCAGCGGCCGCCGCCAAGGCTGCCATAGAGCTCTCGCGAGCCGGGCCAGGGAGCTCCGACGACAGGTACCGGAGGAACGCGCATGCCGACGACGAGGTGCTCCACGGCGGCGATGATCTGGCCGATCGCAAGGCCTTCAAGAGGATTGACATGTTCGGAACTACAGCTCAGACGCAGAGGATCTCCCGGAGAAGAAACACGGAGAAGAGCAGGACACGCCCAGGAGCTAGTCCGGGTGAGGCATGCATGCTTGTGCGGCTGAAGCAGATATATATGCATGCATGGAGTAGCATGCAGTACGTGAAGGAAGGATGATCTATCGATTTGTGTGCGTGCATCAACAACTCAAGATCGTCCGCCGCCCCCGCGATCGAGGAGGAGCAGCACGACGTGGGCGGTGGATTCATCAGGACGCAGCCGCGCACGGTAGTTGCCGGCTTCAGTCAGGACGGACAGAAGACTCTAGCACAGTTTAGCTGCAGCCATATGGCCACAGCAGATATGGTTTCTAGATTTAGTTGTATTGATTGATAGCGGTTGAACTTTTGCACGCAGGAGGCGGCGCCGATCGACGCGCACCACGACTGCCCCGAGGAGCCACGGGAGGCGGCGGCGGGGCTATGCTACGCGGCCGCTCGGTGTGGGGATCTCCCCGAGCTGCAGGAGGCCCGCGCTCGAGATAGAGGACCTGGCGGCTAGGGTTGGGAACCTCTCGAGTCGCCCGTGAGGGTGTGACGCCAGAGTCGGGAGAGTCGAGATTTATAGAAAGTGACGTCTCTATTATTAAAGGACAATCTGCCGTCCTTGTGATGGTTCGACCTCCTCCCTCCCCTCCCCCTACGAGATCGATCGATAAAAAATAACCTCGCCTCGAGCGAGAGGCACGATCCCAACAACCGAAAAAATAGGACCTCCTTCTCACCCAGCCCCGCACGAAAAAATAAGCAGGAAAGTAAACAGCCCACGTACACACGTCATGTTCCCACCTCCCACTCCCTTCCCCAAATCCCTCGTTCCTGAATCGCCACCGCCGACGACTACTTCTCTCCTCTCACCCATGGGATCTCTCTTTCTCGCCGTTGAGCACTGCTCGCCCACGCCCGCCATTATCTTGCTGGAGCTCGACAAGGAGGAGCGGCAGCGATGAACAATGGCCTGGTAACCCTGACTCCCTACCCTTGCTCTCCAACCAATCTTCTCACCGTAGCCTGTAATCACAAACTCCTCGTGATCCTCTCCCATGGAGCCTCCTCCATGAATAGGGAAAACTTCATGTGTTTTCCGGATCCTATTTACAACTGGCACTTTGGCAATGCAGACCTCCAATCGAGAGAAGGAGGATCGCCCAAACGTCACTTACGGCCAGTAGCAGAGGATAGATCGGTGATGGTGCCTGGCAGCATGCCCTCCCGCCAGCGCCACCTCCCCCTTCCAATCCGTTACCTCCCCACACTCGTCACCAGCGGATCTCCAGATGCCGCAGACCGCACTGCTTGCTGGGCGATGATTTCATCGCCACAGCCATCAATGACGCGATGACTCCACTGCCGCAAAAAGGCTAACTGCTGCTGCAATTCTAGCTGTGTGAGCCTTCAGTTTTGCTACTAGCTGCTTGCCAATGCATGTATGTTGTTAATGCAGGAGAAGCAAGAGCCTTACAGGGCCCAATCATAAGAGCTGACAAGTATTGCATGGTAGCAGCAGGAACCTTGTCGGACAAGGTGAGGGGCGGCAAGTTCGTTGGCTGTTGCAGCTTTGCTGCATGCCCCGCCATTGCTAGGCACAGGAACGAGAGATATAAGGTGAGGGGCAGCAGGATCGTTGGCTGCAGTAGCTGTGCTATTGAAGAAAGAGGATACAAGAAACGTTTCTTGCTCGTGGTGTGTGTCGTGGTTCTAAGTCTGACAGTAGTGTAGGGGGATAGGAATGGAGAGGCAAGATCCTAGCTATGGAGTAGTTGTATACGCAAGAGGTTTACGAGTTCATGCCCTTCTCGGATGAAGTAACAGCCCTACGTCTCGGAGCCCGGAGGCGGTCGACTGGATTATGTGTGTATGAGTTACAGGGGTGCGAACCCTTTACACTGAGGAGGGGGGTGGCTTATATAGGGTCTGCCAGACCTCTCCGGCCCTCAGTTATGTAGGGTTTAAGGTACATTAAGATCGGGCGTTACTGGTAACGCCACAAATAAAGTGCTATGATGACCATAAAAGCTACTCAATGACCGACCGTTTGCATGCAGAGTGACTTTAAATCTTCTGGCTGTCGAGTGGTTGGCTTCATGGCCGAGTGTCTTCGAGTCCGTCGAGTGGAATACTTCCGAGTCGATTGACAGGTGGTTTCTTCTAGAGATGTCCTTGGGGAGGGTAGTTTGGACAGGTCCATGACCCTACCCTAGGTACATAGCTTCATCATTAGCCCCCGAATGGATCGAGGTTTGAGTGGGGAAGGAGTTGAGAATTCTTCCGACCCATTTTTCGTGATATGAGTATATCTTGTTCTGGATCCATGAACTTAAGTAACGACACCAACTTCTTTTTCAGTCACCTTGATCCATTCTTGGTCTCAGTCGAGTGAGTTTCCTTACTTGAAGAGCTCTGAGTGACGGTGTGAAGGAGATCCTCCGTCTGACAAGTTGTTCTGCTGCTAGCGGATTTCGCGGGATTCGAATTTTGGGAAGCGCGCGGGGCGGAGGAGGCCGCAGTAATTGGATGGGATAGGGCGGAGCCGCCTCGATCTCTGCGCCACCTTTTTCGCCACGTATCATGCGCGCGACTGTTGCGGGATTTGATAGGATCGTCTAGGCCCACAGGTCAGTCACTCGGAAGCAACTCCATATAAGCCGCTGGCTCAGGGATTTTGAACAATGCGCCTTCATTTTTCCCCTTTCTTCTCGAATTCCTCCGTCACCTCCGCTCTCATCCCGGTGCCGTTGGTCTGTTCGAGCTTCGTCTGCGGCCATGGTGAAGGAGAAGACGGCGGCCCTTAGAGCGCGCGAAGAAGGCGACGGCGCAGGCGAAGGCGAGGAAGTCCGGTCGGGGCGGATCTTCCTCGAGGTCCGCCTTGCCGCTGGGCTGGATCCAGGGCGATTGGATGCCCTCGGCGATTCGTCAGGAAGACATTGATGACCTGGGCGAGGGGGGGTTCATTCCTCAAGAATCTGCGCGCCTCCCGGGGAATGAGATCGAGCCGTAGCCTCGCGAGGGTGAGTGTGTCCTTATCGCCACTCACGTCGACCGCGGATTCTCCCTGCCCCCTCATCCTTTTTTCCGGAGTTTCTTGAACTTTTTCGGAGCGCAACTTCATCACTTTACTCCAAATTCCATCGTGTATCTTGCTGCCTTCGTGTCTTTGTGCGAGAATTTCTTGGGTTCCCGTCCTCATTGGGGCCTCTTCAAGCACATTTTCACTTGTCATTCTTAGTCAGTTAAGAAAGCCAAGTCGAGTGACGATAGGACGCAAGTGATTCAAATGTACGGGGGCCTTGGGATCCAAATGAGGAGCAAAAGTTCTTTTCCAGCTATGATTCTTCCTGACTCAGTCCACGGGTGGCAGTCGACCTGGTTCTACTGCAAAGACCAGCCGACTCCAGGACAGGCGACGGGTCTTCCCCCTTTCTCCCTGAACCGAGCAGAAAAACCTTCTTCTCTGAAAGTGACACTGGAAGAGAAGGCACAAGTCAAAGTGTTGGTTGGTCGAGTGGTTCAGCTTGTCCGCGACGGGGTGACTGGTATGGATTTGTTAGAGGTCTTCCTCAGGAGACGTATCCAACCGCTCCAAGCTCGTGACCATCCGATGTGGATGTATTCGGGTCTCGATGACACCACTCGGATTCACCCGGAGGAGGTCGAAGAGGCTACGTTGGAGGGGTGGGGAACAAAGACAACCCTCGAGGAGCCAGGAGGATTCCTCCACTCGACCAATCATACGAAGTAGACCAGGTCCAATTCTGCATCTCCGACTGTGATCTTGTTTTCTTCATTCTGTTTGCTTAAAACCAGTCGACTCACTTTTGTCTTGTTTGTTATCTTCTAGACCATTACTGAGATGTACTCGATGCCCAACGTGGTGCAAGAACAGGCCGAGGAGGGAGAGGCGAGCGGAGGTGAAAGTGAGGAGGAGTGGCAATCTGATGGTGAGGGGGAAGAGGATGACGACGGCTCCAGTGAAGAGGAGTAGGAGGAAGTCGATCCTCCTCGCACGGAAAGGCGATCCAAGCTCACCCACGACCCCGCGAGAGAGCGTGGCAAAGTGACTGCGCCTGTTGGGCAGTCATCAAAACGCCCTCGGACGGCTTCTCCGGCGCCGACTGAAAAAGCGCTGAAGCATCCACGAGCGGCGTCATCAAAGCCGCCGAAGGCCTTGCCCAAGATGAGAATGACCATTTCCACCATTTCCGGGTAACATCAGAACTTGTGTTTTCTCGTTTAGCATGGACAGACTCTTGGTCGACTCATTGACTAACCGACTGGTTTCTGAAATCTGCAGTGCTGCTACCTCCGAGACCTCCGCCAAGAACGAAGACCAGGAAATGGAAGACGCTGCCACCTCCAACCTTGATACAAGCTCTGTAATTTCACTTTTGGTCGATTGGATTTTTGATTTTAACTTTGGATTTTTCCTGTAGCTCCTCCTCATGTCATTGATCTCCCTGATGATGACGACGAAGCGCCGCTGAGGCCGAGAAGGAATAGAAAGGTGTCTGCTGGCAAGACTACTCGGATTGCATCAGTGCCTGAGACACCGATTCAGGAGGGTGGCACTATCACTCGGACTTCCGTGTCCTTCGTTGTGCCGCTAACGAGTGTTCGGCCTTCATCGTCGACTGTTGGCCCGCCCTCCCTTTTCGCTACACACCACGTCCCAGAGGACCAAGTGGGTGCTGCTAAGGAGGCTATACGCCAGGTGGGGATCATGATGGAGTAGGTGAAGGCGGTCCGGGAAGCCAGCCAAGCAGCCTATGATGCTAGCTCAGCCCTTCAGAGCAACATCCAGGTTAGTTGGTCACCGCTTGTTCTATTAGGATATGCTATCTGAAGACTCTCTTTCTGAAGATCTTTGTATCTGTACACCCACTGGGTGTGTCGATTGAGTTTTTTGATTGGTGGGGGCACGCTGAGTGCACCCACTGGGTGTAGTCCCCGAGACTATGGTGGACTGCTGGCAGTCGACTGTAGTCTTTGTATTTTCCGTTTCTTCACTCTAACTTCTTCACTCGGTCTGGTCGGACCATGTAGAATGGAATCTTGGAACCAGTGGGGGCACGCTGAGTGCACCCACTGGGTGTGGTCCCCTAGCCATGGTCGACTGCTGGCAGTCGACTAAGGTCTGAAGAACCTGTTTTTTTGGTAGATCATGATGAGACCGTGGCTGACTGCTGACAGCTAGCTATGGTTTAGGATCATAACCTCTTTGTCCCTTTCGGTCGAATGATCGGACCAAGTCGGTAGAACCAGTGGGGGTACGCTGAGTGCACCCACTGGGCGTAGTCCCCGAGACTACTGTTGAATATTTTGATTCGGCTGTAGTCTTAGAAATGTTACGATTTTCTCTTAGTCACTCGGAAGTAACCTATCTTTGATGTCTGTTGACTGACCCTTCGCAGAAATCCTGTGAGCTTGTGGCTCGCTATACTGAATTGGAAAACAAACAGATCCAACTCAACCTTGACTTGAAGCTTGCTTAGGAGAACTTTCAGAAGGCAAAAGACGAAGCAAAAGGTATGGCTGGTGAGAACTTGACGACTGTCTTTATCTTTCTGCCCATTCTTGATTCTGATCTCATTGTCATTTTGCAGGTAAAATGGAGGAGGCTCTGAAGAAGAAGGACCATGACCTTGCCGAGGCACAGAAGGCGGCTTTGGATAAAACGAAACTTGCGGAAGAAAAGCTGGCTTCAGTCGGTAAACTTGAAGAGGAGAACGCCAATCTGAAAGCTGCTCTCGACGCGGCCAACAAGGAGGTCAGCCGTCTGAAGAATGATAAGATAGCTCTGAATGACAAGGCTAGTGAACTGGTGGGGAAGAAGAATGATCTGGAGGCTTATCTGGGAGGGATCGCCAAGAAGTTATTCATCATGCTTGAGGGTAACCTCCCCTACCCGACTGACTTGTTGTCATCGACTCATCGCAGAACTGCTAGTTTATCTTTGAATTGTGTTTACAGAATTCTGCCAAAACTTCGAGGAGGAGACCAGTCGAGTGGAGACAAGCTTGGATCCCATTAACTCTCTTGTGAAGGATGAAGCTGCTATGAACGTGCTCCGACTGGAGTCTCGTGTTGCTGGTGTGGTTGACTACCTTGCTCGACTGAAGGTTGCAGCGTCGCAAATCGACACGATGCTCTGGCCAGGAGCAATTCTTCAAAATGACCTCGAGTCTCTAATGGCTCGACTGAATGAAGTTCCAGGTCGAGTGCAAGAATGGAAGAAGTCTTCTGCCAGGTGCAGCGCTGACGTTGCTCTGTCCCTGGTCCGTGTTCACTGCAAGGATGCGTGAGAGGAAAAGCTGGCGTCCATCAAAGTTGCCAATACCAAGAAGCACGACTTCCAATCTTTCATGGAGACCTTCTGTCAGGACTCCGACTCAATGCCACATCGATCTAGCATGTAACACCTCATATCACTTTGCGGCCTCATGCACGGTATCCCCACGGGTGTCGACTTACCTTTGCCCGGGACCGTTTGCGCCTTTTGGCACACGTATATGATAGTGTCGCTAGCATCCATATGATAAGGAGCCCGGGCTGACATGGCTAGTCGTAAACCCAAAGTGGCACAAACTTACAGGGACAGGCATCCATGACCCAGCATCGAACGTGTCGGTCATCAGCGAGTGAATCCAGGCTGTAGCACTGGGCTAGCAAGACTCCGGTGAACCGGGCTGTAGCGGGCTAACAGGACTCCGGTATTCATCGCGTGACATTTCACCGAAGGGACAGACACATGAACGAAGAAGGACACATGCTGGCCAGCCTAAGTGTTCCGGAGCAGTAGCAAGCTACCATGGCTCAGTGGAAGCACTAGGAGACATTTCCCGGTAAGAGAGGCTACTAAGGATAAACAACTAGATAGTCAGATCCCACACATACCAAGCATTTCAATAACATACACACAATATGCTCGATATGTGCAAATACAACATGGCATCACAACATGACTCTACAACTCAAGTATTTATTCAATAGGCTCTGAGGAGCGAGATATTACAAGCATGAGTCTCATGACTCAACATTCAGAGCATACAAGTCAAAGCACAAACGGAAGCTTAACATGTCTGAGTACAGACATCTACAAATGAAAAAGGCTGAGAAGCCTGACTATCTACCAGATCCTGCCGAGGGCACAAGATCGTAGCTGAGGTAACAAGCTAAACGTCGAAGTCCACGCGGTACTACTAGCGAGACTGAAGTCTCTATGCAAAAACATAAATTAAGCAACGTGAGTACAAATGTACCCAGCAAGACTTACATCATAACTAACTACATATGCATCATTATCAACAAAGGGGATGGTGGGGTTTAACTGCAGCAAGCCAGCTTTGACTCGGTGGCTATCCTGAACTACGACTGCAAGTAACTCTTTTGAGGTGGCGCACACGAGTCCACATATTCACCATATCAATACACCACTATGGATCCGCTCCCGTCTCCCTACGAGAACGCCATCCATAGCACTCACGCTTATCTTGCGTATTTTAGAGTATCCACTTTCACTTGTCTATGAACTGTACAGGCAACCCAGAAGTCCTTTACCGTGGACACGGCTATTCGAATAGATAATGTTAACCCTGCAGGGGTGTACTTCTTCACACACGCTCTCACCACTTACCGCCGTTTACACGACATGTACTCGGCAACCTTCAAGCGGAAGCCCAGCGAGGGTGTCGGCCACGACCTGACTAACCACACAAGTCTCTCGTCCAGGTTTATCGCCTATTCGGGTTCCATCCGCACGGAGATCCGGCCGGGGTGTCGCTCACGGCCCCAAATGATGTGTGCAGAGTTCCCAAGCCCACCTCGACAGGTGGATCTATGCTTGGTACACCGTGCCACTGTGCCTAGTCTGTCCCAAGCCCACCTGTACCGGGTGCCACTTGGTAGACTACTAACACTACCTACAAACACCAGAAACTAGTTGCAACTCCTGGACAGAGATCATGTTGATTAATAAGTCGAGAGAGTCAATTAAGGATCCCAATGTGTGGTAGTAGCTGTTCATGGATCACAAACACAGAACTCAGTTCCTGAGGACGGTTGCAATGAGACAACCCACCATGTACTCCTACAGGGCCTCTCACCGCTACCTTTACCAAATCGTGTTCACACACTTAGCTCTCAACAGTAGGACATGTTCACACACCTCTGATTCATCCCCGATGAATCAGACCTGACTCAACTCTAAGCAGTAGCAGGCATGACAAACAAGCATGAATGAGTAGGCACAACAGGGCTCAAACAACTCCTACTCATGCTAGTGGGTTTCATCTATTTACCGTGGCAATGATAGGTCATGCAAAGGATAAAGGGGTTCAGCTACCGCAACAAGTAACAGATGAATCGTTGTTGTCCTAATGCAATAAAAGAGAGCAGGAGCGAGAGAGTAGGATTGTATCGGAATGAACAAGGGGGTTTTGCTTGCCTGGCACTTCTGAAGATAATATAGTTCTTCATCGGTGCCATCGAACTCATCGTCGGTACGTCGTCTACTAAGAGGGGACAAACACCGACAAACAAAGGAGAAACACAATCAATGCCATGCAACAATATGATGCATGAATATGACATGGCAATTTGCTGTTGATTGGCCTAATGCATCTAGCAACAAGTTAAATGGGGTTGGTTTAAACACTAGGTTCAAATTCAAACTCCATATGTGAGAGTTTAAATGCCATTTAATTGATTTGACCTGATCAGCAGGTATAAGTTGTTCTAACATGCATGAAAATGGTACGGATGGATAGATTGGATTTTTCTGATCATTTTTCATATATAATTTGTTTTATTTGGAGTTAAGGTTGAATTGCTATGATTTTTTAGAAGTTAGCACTATTTTCTGGAATTTCCTGAATTAACTTAAATCCAGAAAATGACTTACTGCGTCAGCATGACATCACTGTGATGTCAGCAGTCAATTGGGTCGGCCAGGTCAAACTGACCAGTAGGGTCCACTGGTCAGTGACACAATGCTCTCTGGGTCACAGACATGTGGGGCCAGTCAACAGCCATGTCAGCATGGTCAAAGCTGACGGGTGGGGCCCAGGTGGTTAGTTAAACTTAACAGAAAATAAACAAAGATTAATTAAGGGCATGGGGCCCATACATCAGTGAGAGAGGGCTTAATTAGCAGGGTCATTAGCCCCTAATGATGGCGCCATGTCAGCACGTCGGAGACCAGCCGGCAGCGACCACAGAACACGGCGGGGGCACGCCGGACTTGCGCTAGAGACGTCGGTTTAGCGCGCTGAGGGCACCAGGGCATAGCCCTTGCTCTTGCGCATCCAGAGAGCCAAGTAGGAGGGGCTGGGGTCGAACGAGCTCGCCAGAGTCGAGCTCGTGGCGGTGGCCGGCATTCGGGAGCGATCGAGTACGGTGCTAGAGGGCATGGGAGGGGGAGCTACTGGTGGCTGCAGGTTCCTGGAGGCGCGCCGAGCACGCTGGTGTGCTCGGATACGGGCTGCAGTGCCCATGGCCTCGTCTGCACCATTGCCGGCGGTGAGGAGCTCACGGCTTCGGTGGAAACGGCGGCTGTAGGATGAATTAGGCGACGGGGTATGGGGGAAACGGTGCAGAGGCTCACCGCGGTTCTTCTGGTGCTGCTGGAGAGGCAGGGGAGACACGGGGTCTGGCGGAACGTCAGCGGGGATCTCCGGCACCCGAGGACAGAGACGGCGGCGCTGGCGGCGTCCAGGGGCTTCCAGCGCCGTGCGGCTTGGTGAGGAGGAAGAGGGGGACCAGGCCGAGCTCGTAGGCCGATCGGGGGAGCGAGGTGGATACGGTGGACACGGCGGCAGCGAACGGTGGCGACGAGCGCGCTCGGGTGTTTGCGGGAGGAGAAACAGAGGAGGGGGAGGAGGTCCAGCGAGAGAGGGGAGAGGTGCAGAGGGTCCGGGGGTGTCGTGGCGTTCACAGCCGCGTCGAGGAAGCAGCGGGAAGCAGGAGGTGGCGCGGCGCGTGGCTTCGCGCACCCGGCACGCGCCCGTCCTCCTGGCAAAGGAGGAAGACGACAGGGGAGGTGGCGGTGGTGGGCTGGGCCGGTCAGCTACAGTGCTGGGCCGGTTGGTGGGCTGCACAGGTGAGGCTAGGTAAAATTCCCTCTCTCTTTTATTTGTTTCTGTTTTCTATTTTGTTCTGTTTTGTTTTGATTTAGTAAAAATATTAAACCACTTGATAAAATGCTGAAATTAATTATATGGCTAGAACTAAAATATACCAAACCACATAAAATGTTCCAGAATTATTGGACATATATTAATTATATAAGAAATATATATCCAATGCAAATAGTTATTGAATTAATTCAAAGGCCCAAAATAAATGTTTCTGAGATACCAAAAATATTGGTTTGACTTTTACATTTTGCCAATATTTTCATAGAATAACAGGAACATTTTCTTGGACTCATTTGATGATATTTAAATGTTGGTTATTTTTAGAGGTCTTCTGAGGCTTTTGAAAATTCCTCAATTCAAATTTCATTAGAATTTAAACATGATGCTCACATGAAGGCTAGCCTAGTGCATACCAGAACTAGGGATGTGACACCTTCATTGCTGCTGCCACTCGGATCGCTAACGGAATTGACTTGGACCAGTTTGTTGCGCCTTCCAGTCCTCCACCTGAGGAGTAAGAAAAACTTCTATGCTTCGCCTTAAATTTGCCTCAGAATGCCGAGTGGTTTTGTAACCGATAAACTTTTACAGGCTTGACGCCTGAGCACTTCTGAATCCGTAGGATGTTATCTAAACTTGGCTTATCGTTGAATATGCTTGCATTTGCCTTCGAGCGAACTTTGTTCTTCACTCGGAATATACTTTAGTTCTTGAGATGCAGCTATGAGGTGGAAAATCCAGTCGACCTGCACTTCATCATTCTTGCAGGTAGGGATGGAGCACAGATTGCAGTCGACCTGCGTCCTTGCGGATCGGGATGGAGCGCACGTTGTATTTGTGGCACAGCTCCGAAGGAGAAGGTAGCAGTCGACCTGCACCTCATCGTCCTTGCGGATCGGAATGGAGTGCATGTTGTATTTGTGGCGCAGCTCCACAGGAGAAGGTAGCAGTCGACCTGCACCTTGTCGTCCTTGCGGATCGGAATGGAGCGCACGTTGTATTTGTGGCGCAGCTCCGAAGGAGAAGGTAGCAGTCGACCTGCACCTCGTCGTCCTTGCGGATTGGAATGGATTTCATACTTAGGCTAGTACTTGGACTACAGCTAAGCCCCCGAGTGGAAGGGTTGCTCCCCACTCGGTAGGGTTTTCAAATACTTAGGCGAGTACTGGACTGCAGCTAAGCCCCCGAGTGGGAGGTTTGCTCTCCACTCGGTAGGATTTTTAGATACTTAGGCGAGTTCTGGACTGCAGCTAAGCCTCCGAGTGGGAGGTTTTCTCTCCACTCGGTAGGATTTTTAAATACTTTGGCGAGTACTGGACTGCAGCTAAGCCCCCGAGTGGGAGGTTTGCTCTCCACTTAGTAGGGTTTTCAAATACTTAGGCGAGTACTGGACTGCAGCTAAGCCCCCGAGTGGGAGGTTTGCTCTCCACTCGGTAGGATTTTTAGATACTTAGGCGAGTTCTGGACTGCAGCTAAGCCTCCGAGTGGGAGGTTTGCTCTCCACTCGGTAGGATTTTTAAATACTTAGGCGAGTACTGGACTGCAGCTAAGCCCCCGAGTGGGAGGTTTGCTCTCCCACTCGATAGGGTTTTCAAATTCTTAGGCGAGTACTGGACTGCAGCAAAGCCCCCGAGTGGGAGGTTTGCTGTCCACTCGGTAGGATTTTTAGATACTTAGGCAAGTTTTGGACTGCAGCTAAGCCTCCGAGTGGGAGGTTTTCTCTCCACTCGGTAGGATTTTTAAATACTTAGGCGAGTACTGGACTTCAGCTAAGCCCCCGAGTGGGAGGTTTGCTCTCCACTCGGTAGGATTTTTAGATACTTAGGCGAGTTCTGGATTGCAGCTAAGCCTGCGAGTGGGAGGTTTACTCTCCACTCGGTATGATTTTTAAATACTTAGGCGAGTACTGGACTTCAGCTAAACCCCCGAGTGGGAGGTTTGCTCTCCACTCGGTAGGGTTTTCAAATTCTTAGGCGAGTACTGGACTGCAGCTAAGCCCCCGAGTGGGAGGTTTGCTCTCCACTCAGTAGG
>NC_041387.1:31437154-31532321 GCF_002162155.2 Triticum dicoccoides
GGGTTGCTCTCCACTCGGTAGGATTTTTAGATACTTAGGCGAAACGGATTCACAGCTAAGCCTCCGAGTGGGAGGGTTGCTCTCCACTCGGTAGGATTTTTAGATACTTAGGCAAAATGGATTCGCAGCTAAGCCTCCAAGTGGGAGGGTTGCTCTCCACTCGGTAGGATTTTCAAATACTTAGGCGAGTACTGGACCGCAGCTAAGCCCCCGAGTGGGAGGTTTGCTCTCCACTTGGTAGGATTTTTAGATACTTAGGCAAAACGGATTCGTAGCTAAGCCTCCGAGTGGGAGGGTTTCTCACGTAAACAAAAGCAACAACAATCACTGGGAAAATTATAACACTCTTGTCTTTGATAAACAAACTACGGAGGTACTTTTTATTACATCTCATCCGAGTGAGTACTTAAGTATAAAAGGGGCGGAGCAACTCCGCATTCCAAGCTCGTGGCTAATCAATCTGGCGATCGACATTGTAAAGACGATATGCTCCATTGTGGAGAACTTTGGTGACGATGAAGGGGCCTTCCCAAGTAGGAGCGAGCTTGTGCGGTTTCTGTTGATCCACTCGGAGGACCAAGTCTCCTTCTTGGAAGGCTCGACTCTTCATGTTTCTGGCATGGAATCGACGCAAGTACTGCTGATAGATAGTCGATCGGATTATGGCCATCTCTCTTTCTTCTTCTAGAAGGTCGACTGTGTCCTGCCGGGCTTGTTCTGCTTCATCTTCATAGTAGAGCTTGACTCGGGGTGCATTGCGAAGCAGGTCACTCGGCAGAACTGCTTCAGCTCCGTAGACTAGAAAGAATGGAGTTCGCCCAGTTGAGCAATTAGGAGTGGTCCTCAATCCCCAAAGAACTAAAGGAAGTTCGTTGACCCACGCGCCTGCTGCGTGCTTGAGATCACGCATCAACCGGGGTTTCAGTCCTTTGAGAATTAGGCCGTTTGCTCTTTCTGCTTGTCCATTCGACTGGGGGTGAGCGACGGAAGCGTAGTCGACCCACGTGCCTTGAGAAGCGCAAAAGGCTCTGAATTTGTCAGAATCGAAGTTTGACCCATTATCAGTGATGATGCTGTGCGGAACTCCATATCTGAATATCAACTCTCTGATGAAGCTGATAGCAGTGCAGGCATCAAGATTCTTGATAGGCTTAGCTTCAATCCACTTAGTGAACTTGTTGACTGCCACCAGTACATGGGTGAAGCCGCTCCTGCCAGTTCTCAGTGGTCCAACCATATCTAATCCCCAAACAGCGAAGGGACAGACGAGTGGAATGGTCTTCAAGGCTGAGGCGGGTTTGTGTGACATATTGGAATAGAACTGACATCCTTCACACTTGCCGACTATCTTCTTCACCATTTCATTTGCTCTTGGCCAGTAAAACCCTGCTCGGTATGCTTTAGCCACAATGGTCCGAGAGGATGCATGATGACCACAGGTCCCCGAGTGGATATCGTCAAGGATTATCTGACCTTCTTCTGGTGTTATACATTTCTGGCTGACTCCAGTCGTGCTTTCCCTGTACAACTGTCCCTTTATCACAGTAAAGGCCTTGGATCGACGAACGATCTGTCGAGCCTCTTCTTCATTCTCTGGGAGCTCTTGCCTTAGGATATACGCGATGTACGGCTCTGTCCAGTCGGGAGTGATGACTAAAACTTCCATGATCAGGTCGACCACAACTGGAACTTCAACTTCAGTCGGATCCGTGGCACTTTTTGGCTGCGGGGCTTCTTCAGTGAAAGGATCCTCTTGAACTGATGGTGTGTGGATGTGTTCCAAAAACACATTACTGGGAACAACTTCTCTCTTGGAACCTATTTTTGCCAAATCATCAGCCGCTTGATTTTTCAGTAGGGGTATATGATGAAGCTCTAACCCCTCGAATTTATTTTCTAGCTTTCTCACTGCATTGCAATAACCAGTCATGGCCGGACTTCTGATGTCCCACTCCTTCATCACTTGATTAACCACCAAATCTGAGTCGCCATATACCATGAAGTGACAAACGCCAAGTGAAATGGCCATACGCAACCCATACAAAAGTGCTTCGTATTCTGCTTCGTTAAGTCAATCTGGAGCACATATCTGAGTTTATCTCCTCGGGGGGAAACCAACACTACCCCAGCACCGGAACCATTCAGCATCTTAGAACCATCAAAGAACATGGTCCAGTGCTTCGAGTGAACTTGAGTCGGCAATTGCTATTCAATCCACTCGGCGATGAAATCTGCTATTGCTTGGGACTTGATGGCTTTCTTTGCCTCAAACTTGATATCTAGGGGAAGGAGTTCAATCGCCCATTTTGCCACTCGACCAGTTGCATCTCTGCTGTGCAGAATCTCTGACAATGGAGCGTCGCTGATGACTGTAATGGAATGGTCAGAGAAGTAATGAGCAACCTTCTTCGTGGTCATATAAATCCCATATACAAGCTTCTGATAATGAGGGTATCTTTGCTTTGATGGGGTCAAAACTTCAGAAACATAATATACTGGGCGCTGAACTTTAAAGGCTTTTCCTTCTTCTTCCCGCTCGACCGTAAGTACTGTACTGACGACTTGTCCCGTGGCTGCAATGTAAAGCATCAAAGGCTCTTTGCTGATTGGGGCAACAAGCACTGGCTGGGTGGAGAGCAGGGCTTTTAGCTCTGCAAACGCTGCATCAGCTTCATGAGTCCACTCGAACTTGTCTGACTTCTTATCAGTCGGTAAAGAGGCAATGCCTTTTCACCAAGACGAGAGATGAATCGACTTAAAGCGGACAAGCAACCAGTAAGCTTCTGGACATCGTGCACACGCACATGACGTTTCATTCGGAGTATAGTACCAACTTTTTCTGGATTGGCGTCGATTCCTCGTTCGGAAACGAGAAAACCGAGTAACTTTCCGCCATGAACTCCGAATGTGCACTTTGATGGATTAAGCTTGTCATACCTCTTGAGGTTGGCAAATGTATCAGCAAGGTCAGTCAGCAGGTCGGAACCTTTCCGTGACTTGACCACAATATCATCCATGTATGCTTCCACATTCCGACTGATTTGAGTGAGCAAACACTTCTGAATCATCCTCATGAACATGGCTCCGGCATTCTTGAGGCCGAATGGCATGGTGACATAACAGAAGCACCCGAATGGAGTGATGAAAGCTGTTTTGATCTCGTCGGGTCCATACAGACGGATCTGATGGTAACCGGAATAAGCGTCTAAAAAAGACAGGCGCTCACATCCCGCAGTCAAGTCGACTATTTGGTCGATGCGGGGGAGAGGAAAATGATCTTTCGGGCAGGCCCGATTGATATGTTTGATGTCGATGCACATGCAAAGTGACTTGTCCTTCTTGGGGACCATGACAACATTGGCGAGCCACTCGGAGTGGTAAATCTCTCGGATAAACTCCGCTGCTAAGAGCCGAGCCACCTCCTCGCCAATGGCCTTTCTTTTCTGGACGGCGGACCGTCAAAGATGTTCTTTGACAGGTTTCACTTTTGAGTCGACTCGTAGACGATGCTTAGCCAGCTCCCTGGGAACACCCGGCATGTCAGAAGGCTTCCATGCGAAGATGTCCCAGTTCTCACGGAGGAATTGGATGAGCGCTTCTTCCTATTTGGAGTCGAGTGTTGTAGAGATATGAGTCGGAGCAGTACTGGGGTCGGTCGGGTGAATGTGAATCGGTTTTGACTCACCGGACGACTGAAACGCTGATTCCGTAGCGGGCTTCTTGGCTCGCAACAAATCACTTGGGTCTGCAGTTTTCTGGTATTCCTGCAGCTCTACCACTGCCATCTGAGCATCGGCAATCTTTGAGCCTTTCTGAAAGCACTCTTCTGCCTTCTTCCGATTGCCAGTAATAGTGATCACACCTTTGGGACCAGGCATCTTCAATTTGAGGTACACATAACATGGTCGAGCCATAAAACGTGCATAAGCTGGCCTGCCCAAAATAGCGTGATAAGCACTCTTGAAATCCACAACTTCAAATGTCAACTTTTCTTTGTGGTAATTCTTGGAATCACCGAAAACCACATCAAGAGCAATTTGGCCGAGTGACTCAGCCTTCTTTTCAGGAATGACTCCATGGAAACTCATGTTGCTGGTACTGAGTCTGGACATCGGAATGCCCATCCCTTTCAACGTCTCTGCATATAGTATATTTAGGCCACTGCCACCATCCATAAAAATTTAGTCAGTCGAGTGCCTTCGACGACTGGGTTGACCACCAAAGCTTGCCTCCGAGGGGTGGCTATGTGTGTCGGATGATCGGACTGGTCGAATGTGATGGCAGTCTGAGACCATTTCGGATAACTGGGTGTCGCCGGAGCAACCATATTCACTTCTCGGTTGATAACTTTCAATCGACTTTTGCTTTCAACATCAGCAAAAATCATCAGGGTGGAATTGACCTGGGGATATCCATCATCACTATCTTCTTTGTCCTCAACTTTGTTCGACTCCTTTTCCTTATCTTTGGGCTGTTTCCCTTGGAATTGCTGGATCAAGAGCCGACACTGTCGAGTGGTATATTTCGGGTAAATGAGTTTACCCTCCTCATCTTTCTTCGTGTGGATGTGGCACGGCAAATCCATCACGTCATTCCCTTCCTTGTCCTTCACCTTCTTAGGGTTCCAAGACCCTTTGGGCTTCCCTTTAAACTTTCCTTGAGTCACGGCCAAGGCTTCTCCAGGAGCAGCTGGCTCGGCTTTCCGCTTTTGCTTCCGACTGGAGTTCCATCCTTCGGTTTTGTGGGCGACTGACTTGTGCTTGCCACTCCGGAGCTGATCCTCTTCTTTACCATTGGCATACTTGGTGGCAATCTCCATCATTCGACTCAGAGACATGTCTCCGGTTCGACTGAATTTTAGGTTTAGCTCTCTGTACTTAACGCCTTCCTTGAAGGCACAGACTGCCTAGTGATCAGATACATTCTCTACCGTGTGATGCAACATGATCCATCTCTAGATGTAATCCCTCAAAGTTTCATTCGACTTCTGCACACAAGATTGCAGCTCTGTCAACCCTGCTAGTCGCTTGCAAGTTCCTTCAAATGTTCTGACAAACACTCAGGCAAGATCTTCCCAAGTGTAAATGCTGCTGGGTGCTAACTGATTCAACCATGCTCTGGCCGAGCCCTCCAACATAAGAGGCAGGTGTTTCATGGCCACTTCATCCTTGCCGCCGCCAATCTGAACAGCCACTCGGTAGTCTTCAAGCCAAGTATCAGGCTTGGACTCACCAGTGAACTTACTGACTCCAGTCGCCAACCTGAAGTTGGGAGGAATCACCGCGGCCCTCATGGCTCTGCTGAAACACTCTGGTCCTGAGACGTGTACTCTACTGCTGGTGCGTACATCTTTGGCATGACCTTCTCGGTGAGCTCTGTTCCTGTCGAACAAACCTTGAACGATAATGGATCTCGCATCAAAGCCTGGTTCCCTGGGGTCAACTGGAATACTTCGCCCAACACTATGATGGCGTCTGTCATCCTGCTGTCGAGGCGCGTATGATACACTCCTTGGGGGAGGGGTGGGCACTCAACGTCGATCATCATGATCGAGTCGGTGATCATACTGCTCATGGTTCTTGTACTGATCACGCTGATCTCCACGTCCCTCACGCCTCGGGGGCAATCTTGGGCTATGGGCCGACTGGACTGTATTTGCAGCAACGGATCTGCTGTGAATCCTATTCCGCGACTGCGATACAGCTGAATTTTGATCTCCTCCTGCCCGGAGTAATGCTCTGATCTGTAACAAGCCTCTGCCAGCCTCTGACTGGGAAGGCTGAATCGACTCTGCTATACGGGCTGCAGCTGCTAAATTCTGAATCAGAGTTCGATATACCTGAGTCGGTGGTGGAAAGAGTTGACGTCGACTGGATTCTGGAACCCGTTGCCGCGCACGCTCGTCGAGTGCTCGCTGGAGGTTCTCCATTCGAGTGCGCTCAGCCAAGTTGGCCAAGCGCGTGTCCTCTAAGGCACGAGCCTCGGGGGTTTCTCCAATGATAGGAGTGTGCAGCGCATCCATGTTCCGGCGGCGAAGTTCTTCCCTCTGCAGCAAAGTAAGGGGCTTGGGGAGATATTCTTCGTGGGCATGCGACGGATCACCTCCGTCGTCGCCTCCGTTGGTGCGGGGAAAGCCGAGAGGACTGCATGGTCCACCGACCATCAGAACCTCCGCCGCTGGATCACTGTTGTCGCACTCGGATGTAGTCTCTGCGGAGCCAGTCGAACATGCCGTAGAGAGATTCGTCGGGCTCGATTGCCGCGACTTGGGGGGTGGCCGACTGGCGAGCCACCGCATGCTTCACCCACCGCTGAAGCCTCGACCGACCGGAACGCTTGCGCCGGCGGGAAACAGGGAGGGAGGACGACACAAGGGCCGACCGATAGTGGGTCGACGATTGCCGCAGGAGTACGCCGCGGACGCACGCGCGAAAGTGCGTCGCCCCGCGGACAGGGAGTGTGTCGATGTCGAGCGGAGCCTCCTAAAGCCAAGCGGAGTCGTCGGGGATGAACATGAGCGCGCCAAGACGGATCTCGCGGCCCTCAACCAAAACTCCGCCCGAAACCATGATGAAGGAGATCGGAAAAATCGCAACTTCTCCAATAAGTCGCTAAGACACCGGCCCCACGGTGGGCGCCAACTATCGTGGTTCTAAGTCTGACAGTAGTGTAGGGGGGTAGGAATGGAGAGGCAAGATCCTAGCTATGGAGTAGTTGTATACGCAAGAGGTTTACGAGTTCAGGCCCTTCTCGGAGGAAGTAACAGCCCTACGTCTCGGAGCCCGGAGGCGGTCGACTAGATTATGTGTGTATGAGTTACAGGGGTGCGAACCCTTTACACTGAGGAGGGGGGTGGCTTATATAGAGTCTGCCAGACCTCTCCGACCCTTAGTTATGTGGGGTTTAAGGTACATTAAGATCGGGCGTTACTGGTAACGCCACAAATAAAGTGCTATGATGACCATAAAAGCTACTCAATGACCGACCGTTTACATGTAGAGTGACTTTAGATCTCCTGGCTGTCGAGTGGTTGGCTTCATGGACGAGTGTCTTCGAGTCCGTCGAGTGGAATACTTCTCAGTCGATTGACAGGTGGTTTCTTCTAGAGATGTCCTTGGGGAGGGTAGTTTGGACAGGTCCATGACCCTACCCTAGGTACATAGCTTCATCATTAGCCCCCGAATGGATCGAGGTTTGAGTGGGGAAGGAGATGAGAATTCTTCCAACCCATTTTTCGTGATATGAGTATATCTTGTTCTGGATCCATGAACTTAAGTAACGTCACCAACTTCTTTTTCAGTCGCCTTGATCCATTCTTGGTTTCATTCGAGTGAGTTTCTTTACTTGAAGAGCTCCGAGTGACGGTGTGAAGGAGATCCTTCGTCTGACAAGTTGTTCTGCTGCTCGCGGATTTCACGGGATTCGAATTTTGGGAAGCGCACGGGGCGGAGGAGGCCATAGTAATTGGATGGGATAGGGCGGAGACGCCTCGATCTACGTGCCACCTTTTTCGCCACGTATCGCACACGCGACTATTGCGGGATTTGACAGGATCGTCTGGGCCCATAGGTCAGTCACTCGGAAGCAACTCCATATAAGCCGCTAGCTTAGGGCTTTTGAACAATGCGCCTTCATTTTTCCCTTTCTTCTCGAATTCCTTCGTCACCTCTGCTCTCGTCCCGGTGTCGTTGGTCTGTTCGAGCTTCGTCTGCGGCGATGGTGAAGGAGAAGACGGCGGCCCTGGAGTGCGTGAAGAAGGCGACATCGCAGGCGAAGGCGAGGAAGTCCGGTCGGGGCGGATCTTCCTCAAGGTCCGCCTTGCCGTCGGGTTGGATCCAGGGCGATTCGATGCCCTCGGCGATTCGTCAGGAAGACATTGATGACCTGGGCGAGGGGGGATTCATTCCTCACGAATCTGCGCGCCTCCCGGGGAATGAGATCGAGCCACAGCCTAGCGAGGGTGAGTGTGTCCTTATCACCACTCACGTCGACCGCGGATTCTCCCTACCCCCTCATCCTTTTTTCCGGAGTTTCTTGAACTTTTTCGGAGCGCAACTTCATCACTTTACTCCAAATTCCATCGTGTATCTTGTTGCCTTCGTGTCTTTGTGCGAGAATTTCTTGGGTTGCCGTCCTCATTGGGGCCTCTTCAAGCACATTTTCACTTGTTGTTCTCAGTCGGTTAAGAAAGCCAAGTCGAGTGACGATAGGATGCAAGTGATTCAGATGTGCGAGGGCCTTGGGATCCAAATGAGGAGCAAAAGTTCTTTTCCAGCTATGATTCTTCCTGACTCAGTCCGCGGGTGGCAATCGACTTGGTTCTACTGCAAAGACCAGGCAACTCCAAGACAGGCGACGGGTCTTCCCCCTTTCTCCCTGAACCGAGCAGAAAAACCTTCTTCTCCGAAAGTGACACTGGAAGAGAAGGCACAAGTCAAAGTGTTGGTTGGTCGAGTGGTTCAGCTTGTCCGCGATGGGGTGACTGGTATGGATTTGTTAGAGGTCTTCCTCAGGAGACGTATCCAACCGCTCCAAGCTCGTGACCATCCGATGTGGATGTATTCGGGTCTCTATGACACCACTCGGATTCACCCGGAGGAGGTCGAAGAGGCTACGTTGGAGGGGTGGTTGTCGAGTATCACAGGGAACAAAGACAACCCCCGAGGAGCCAGGAGGATTCCTCCACTCGACCAATCATACGAAGTAGACCAGGTCCAATTCTGCATCTCCGACTGTGACCTTGTTTTCTTCATTCTATTTGCCTAAAATCAGTCAACTGACTTTTGTCTTATTTGTTGTCTTCTAGACCATTACCGAGATGTACTCGATGCCCAACGGGGCGCAAGAAAAGGCTGAGGAGGGAGAGGCGAGCAGAGGTGAAAGTGAGGAGGAGTGGCAATCTGATGGTGAGGGTGAAGAGGATGACGACGGCTCCAGTGAAGAGGAGGAGGAGGAAGTCGATCGTCCTCACACGGAAAGACGATCCAAGCTCACCCATGACCCCGCGAGAGAGCGTGGAAAAGCGACTGCGCCTGTTGGGCAGCCGTCAAAATGCCCTCAGGCGGCTTCTCCGGCGCCGACTGAAAAAGCGTTGAAGCATCCACGAGCGGCGTCATCAAAGCCGCCGAAGGCCTTGCCCAAGATGAGAATGACCATTCCCACCATTTCCGGGTAACAGCAGAACTTGTGTTTTCTCGTTTAGCATGGACAGACTCTTGGTCGACTCATTGATTAACCGACTGGTTTTTGAAATCCGCAGTGCTGCTACCTCCAAGACCTCCACCAAGAACGAAGACTAGGAAATGGAATACGCTGCCACCTCCAACCTTGGTACGGGCTCTGTAATTTCACTTTTGGTTGATTGGATTTTCGATTTTAACTTTAGATTTTTCCCTTAGCTCCTCCTCATGTCATTGATCTCCCTGATGATGACGACGAGGCGCCGCTGAGGCCGAGGAGGAATAGAAAGGCGCCGGCTGGCAAGACTACTCGGATTGCATCAGTGCCTGAGACACCGATTCAGGAGGGTGGCACTATCACTCGGACTTCCGTGTCCTTCGCTGTGCCGCTGACGAGTGTTCGGCCTTCATCTTCGACTGTTGCCCCGCCCTCCCTTTTCGCTACACACCACGTCCCAGAGGACCAAGTGGGTGCTGCTAAGGAGGCTATACGCCAGGCGGGGATTATGATGGAGTAGGTGAAGTTGGTCCAGAAAGCCAGCCAAGCGGCCTATGATGCTAGCTCAGCCCTTCAGAGCAACGTCCAGGTTAGTTGGTCACCACTTGTTCTGTTAGGATATGCTATCTGAAGACTCTCTTTCCGAAGATCTTTGTATCTGTACACCCACTGGGTGTGTCGATTGAATTTTTGGATTGGTGGGGGCAAGCTGAGTGCACCCACTGGGTGTAGTCCCCGAGACTATGGTGGACTGCTGGCAGTCGACTGTAGTCTTTGTATTTTGCGTTTCTTCACTCTAACTTCTTCACTCGGTCTGGTCGGACCATGTCGAATGGAATCTTGGAACCAGTGGGGCACGCTGAGTGCACCCACTGTGTGTGGTCCCCTAGACCATGGTCGACTGCTGGCAGTCGACTAAGGTCTGAAGAACCTGTTTTTTGGTAGATCATGATGAGACTGTGGCTGACTGCTAACAGTTAGCTATGGTTTAGGATCATAACCTCTTTGTCCCTTTCGGTCGAATGATCGGACCAAGTCGGTAGAACCAGTGGGGGCACGCTGAGTGCACCCACTGGGTGTAGTCCCCGAGACTACTGTTGAATATTTTGATTCGGTTGTAGTCTTAGAAATGTTACGATTTTTCTCTTAGTCACTCGGAAGTAACCTATCTTTGATGTCTATCGACTGACACTTTGCAGAAATCCTGCGAGCTTGTGGCTCGCTATACTGAATTGGAAAACAAACAGATCCAGCTCAACCTTGACTTGAAGCTTGCTCAGGAGAACTTTCAGAAGGCAAAAGACGAAGCAAAAGGCATGGCTGGTGAGAACTTGACGACTGTCTTTATCTTTCTGCCCATTCTTGATTCTGATCTCATTGTCATTTTGCAGGTGAAATGGAGGAGGCTCTGAAGAAGAAGGACCATGAACTTGCCGAGGCACAGAAGGCGGCTTTGGATAAAACAAAACTTGCGGAAGAAAAGTTGGCTTCAGTCGGTAAACTTGAAGAGGAGAATGCCAATCTGAAAGCTGCTCCCGATGCGACCAACAAGGAGATCAGCCGTCTGAAGAATGATAAGATAGCTCTGAATGACAAGGCTAGTGAACTGGTGGGGAAGAAGAACGATCTGGAGGCTTATCTGGGAGGGCTCGCCAAGAAGTTATTCATCATGCTTGAGGGTAACCTCCCCTACCCGACTGACTTGTTATCATCGACTCATCGCAGAACTGCTGGTTTATCTTTGAATTGTGTTTACAGAATTCTGCCAAAACTTCGAGGAGGAGACCAGTCGAGTGGAGACAAGCTTGGACCCCATTAACTCTCTTGTGAAGGATGAAGCTGCTATGAACGTGCTCCGACTGGAGTCTCGTGTTGCTGGTGTGGTTGACTACCTTGCTCGACTGAAGGTTGCAGCGTCGCGAATCGACACAAATAAAGATCGGGCATTACTGGGAACGCCATAAATAAAGTTCTATGATGACCATAAAAGCTACTCAATGACCGACCGTTTGCATGCAGAGTGACTTTAGATCTCCTGGCTGTCGAGTGCTATGATGACCATAAAAGCTACTCAATGACCGACCGTTTGCATGCAGAGTGACTTTAGATCTCCTGACTGTCGAGTGGTTGACAGGTCCATAACCCTATCCTAGGTACATAGCTTCATCAGTGTGTGCCATGCATTTTGGTTTTCTACTCGTTCCAGGTAACCACATGGATTATGTTGGACTGCCTCCCTGTATTTCTTTTCTAAATTTGCTTGCCTAAATAAGAAAATCAGCACATAATAATCTGATGTATACAACCGTGGGATAGTTCAAATATAATATAATAAATAAAATTGCATGGTAACTTTTCGACAAAATTTATTACATGGCCAAAATGATACAGAAGAATATTAGCAAATATTGTGCCCTGGATTTTTCAAGTAAGACCATCTCCAGCCGCACCCCCAGGACGCCCTCCCAAACACTTTTTTAGCACCGACCGTACAAAAAACTCCCAGCCATGCCCCCAAGACGTCTTTTTGCGCCGGATTTGGAAAAAATAGCCCCGGCGACCTCAGGCCAAACCCAGCCCCCATGGGGCCGCCGGCGCTACTTTTTGCATGCCAAAACCCCACCTGTCAGCCTCTCTCCTCACTTTTTCTGTTAGGACCACTCATGTGCATCCAAAAAGGAATCTCTCCTCTCTCTCTCTCTTTTTCTCTCCGCATGTGTCGGCTGGGTGGAGGACTACTGGAAAAGTTTTCAACCCCAGTGCATAAATTTCACCAGGGCAACCCCAGGAGGCCGAAAAAACGCCTCCCGGTGGCACAACGGCCGGAGATGCTCTAACCATATGAACAATGTTGGACTGCCTCCCTCAATTTCTTTTCTGAATTTTCTTGCTTAAATAAGAAAATCAGTATAATACTTTGATGCATACAACCATTGTATAGTTGAAGAACAATATGAAATAGAATTGCATGGTACCTTTCCGCTAAAATTTATTAAATGGTAGTAAAAAAGAAAGTATTAACAAATGTAAGCATAGAAATGACAACGAAGTCCTGATATAGAAATATGAAACATTCATAGATTATGCTTAAGTTAGATGTTATTTTATTGATAAATAAGATAACAATGTACATGGTTTCCTGCACCTGCAATTCTTTTTTCTTGTTTCAAAACATTATTAATTTTCCTTGCAGTAACAATGCACCCATGTCAAATAACAGACAATCTACATGTCCCAAAAGCGAAAGAGGCAATGGATAGGGAAAGATAGATGTGGAATATGCATGAAGATCACACATGTGCATATCTGATCTTTTTTCACAATAACCATTGGAATTATACCCCGTAGCAACGCACGGGTAATTTCCTAGTTAGACTAGAAGAAAAAAGAGGACTTCCCCATATATCAAACATGCCAAGGTGGGGGGAATATATCACATCAAATAACGATATGCATGAACCACAGGTAGTCACAGTGTTATCTTAGTAAAGGTATAGGAGTGAAAATTATACAAGGAACATAACAAATGAAATAATAATCGTTATACTTTCTTTTTCTACAAGGAACATAACAAAGAGAAATGATAAAACATCATGCATATCCAATAAAAGGAAATGTTACAAGTAGCATCATGAATAAACCGAAAGCCTATACATAATAAAGAGTGGATTTAATTAACATTATTACCCGTTTCATCGATTTTCGGGACGACACAAATCAGTGACTTTGTCGCCTTCATTTTATGATATTTTCTTTGCCATGCGTCCATCAACTATAGCCCTCCAATATATACATCACAATAAACAACAGATGAATGGCGTTGGACTTATAGTTCCAACGCCAACAATGGCAACATAAGTGAAATCCTCCTATGTATATGTATGAAGTAAGAGGAAGGGCATAAGAGCTGGGAATCATGTTCGAATTTGGTCTTAAGACTAACGACGCGGACGAATAAAGCTCATGTAGATTAGCCATCAAACGTAACACCGATTCCTTTGCTTCCATCCTTTTATTCTGTCCAACACACCTGCCCACTACCACCATCTAATCTTTTTTAACACAAAATAACGGTCGACAATACCGATCATTTGTGCCTGATGTGCGGGAGGCCAACCAACAATGTTCACAGAAAACATGGCCGGGAGTCCGCCGTGCATGTCAATGATAATGCTTCTAAAACCCCATAAAGTCATATAAATATGTTGGATCATTCCTAAACATCATTTGATATTCCAATCAAACATTCCAGTCAAATTAAAATAAAAGTCTATGTACTAATTGGTAAAATGTACTCGAATCACATTTACAGCTCATCATGCACCTTTTTTTTGCAGGGGGGCTCTGACCTCCACCGTACATGCACGCACGCACACACACATCACAGGGGCTGACCATTGGCCCCACAAGCACAAAACTCACTTCCCGTTGACAGACATGGCCTCACTATGTCCCTCTTTGGCCCAAGTTTCTTGTTGATGCTGCGTCCCATCGTAGAGTCACGAGGTGACAAATCAGGTTATAACATGATATATACACATTTTATTTGTGCATGGTGATTCATGCATATATATTTCCATGAATACTCGTACATTGTTTCTCATCATTTCATGTGAAGAGTGTGGAGACTCAATTTACTGAACCTTGTTTTCATTGAAACAATTTATGGTATCATTCAAGCTAATTGTAGAATAATTATGATTTTTGTAATAATTTATAGAAAATTAAGCAATTGTAGGTTAAATGATTTCAATGGAAATCAAAACAACCATGAGATAGTTGTGGATTGTCTTAGTCTATAAGAAGTGAATGGAGGAGCTGGTCAGTTAGGGCGAGTTTGGGTAAATTTTTAGACTACGACCAGGTACAACGACCTCACAGGAATGAGGATCGTATATGAAGGAAATATGCCCTAGAGGCAATAATAAAGTTATTATTTATTTCCTCATATCATGATAAATGTTTATTATTCATGCTATAATTGTATTAACCGGAAACATGATACATGTGTGAATACATAGACAAACTTAATGTCACTAGTATGCCTCTACTTGACTAGCTCATTAATCAAATATGATTATGTTTCATAACCATAGACATGTGTTATCATTTGATTAATGGGATCACATCATTAGGAGAATGATGTGATTGACTTGACCCATTCCGTTAGCTTAGCACTTGATCGTTTAGTATGTTGCTATTGCTTTCTTCATGACTTATACAAAGTTCCTATAACTATGAGATTATGCAACTCCTGTTTACTGGAGGAACACTTTGTGTGCTACCAAACGTCACAATGTAACTGAGTGATTATAAAGGAGCTCTACAGGTGTCTCCAAAGGTACATGTTGAGTTGGCGTATTTCGAGATTAGGTTTTGTCACTCCGATTGTCAGAGAGGTATCTTTGGGCCCTCTCGGTAATGCACATCACTATAAGCCTTGCAAGCAATGTAACTAATGAGTTAGTTACGGAATGATGCATTACGTAACGAGTAAAGAGACTTGCCGGTAACGAGATTGAACTAGGTATTGGATACCGATGATCGAATCTCGAGCAAGTAACATACCGATGACAAAGGGAACAACGTATGTTGTTATGCGGTTTGACCGATAAAGATCTTCGTAGAATATTTAGGAGCCAATATGAGCATCCAGGTTCCGCTATTGGTTATTGACCGGAAACTGTTCTAGGTCATGTCTACATAGTTCTCGAACCCGTAGGGTCCGCACGCTTAACGTTACGATGACAGTTATGTTATGAGTTTATAGTTTTTGATGTACCGAAGGTTGTTCGGAGTCCCGGATGTGATCACGGACATGATGAGGAGTCTCGAAATGGTCGAGACATAAAGATTGACATATTGGAAGCCTATATTTGGATATCGGAATCGTTCCGGGTGAAATCGGGATTTTACCGGAGTACCGGGGGGTTATCGGACCCTCCCTCCCGGTGGGTTAATGGGCCTACATGGGCCCTAAGGGAGAAGAGGAGGGCCGGCCAGGGCAGGCCGCGCGCCCCCTCCCCCCTAGTCCGAATAGGACAAGGAAGGGGGGGCGGAGCCCCCCTTTCCTCTTTCCCCCTTCCCCCTTCCTTCTCCAACAAGGCAAGAGGGGGGAGTCCTACTCCAGGGGCCGACCGCACCTCCCCCCTTCCTCCTTTATATACGGGGGCAGGGGGCACCCCATGACACACAAGTTGATCTTCGTGATCGTTCCTTAGCCGTGTGCGGTGCCCCCCTCCACCATATTCCACCTCGGTCATATCATAGCGGTGCTTAGGCGAAGCCCTGCGTTCGTAGAACATCATCAGCATCACCACGCCGTCATGCTGACGGAACTCTTTCCCGACACCCTACTGGATCGGAGTTCGGGGATCATCATCGAGCTGAACGTGTGCTGAACTCGGAGGTGCCGTACGTTCGGTACTTGGATCGGTCGAATCGTGAAGACGTACGACTACATCAACCACGTTGTTCTAACGCTTCCGCTTTCGGTCTACGAAGGTACATGCACAACACTCTCCCTTCTCGTTGCTATGCATCACCATGATCTTGCGTGTGCGTAGGATTTTTTTTTTGAAATTACTACGTTCCCCAACAGTATAGACCAGCAAGCCATTGAGAAAGCCGGTTGAACAGATTATCACACTTGATATTCCGCAGACTAGTGAAATCCATGTCATTAATCGCGGACATTCTCTCATGTGACATGTCCTTACAGGCAGTCACAAGAACACTAGGAGAAGCCCTGTTCCGATATGCGGGAGGCTTATGCTTCTTTAAGGGGTTCACCTCCTCAAAGTCATCATCCAATTTGCGCTTCCTTGGCATTGTGACCTGACACACAAGAATAACAAAGAGAAAAAAGTGAGCATAAAGGATGCATATCTATTGAATTAATAGTTGCACACATATTCTTATGATACATTGGTAACTTGTGAACATACAACAAGATAACTCATCCACAACAGAGAAGGGCGAAAAACAAATAAGGACATGTGTGCTTCTACTAGATATTAAATACATGAATTTAAGCCTAAACCAAATTGGACTAGGGGGGCCGTCCCCCCTTTCCCTCTCTCCTCCCCCTCCTTCCCCCTTCTCCTTGTTGGAATAGGAAAGGGGGGCCAAATCCTACTTGGAGTAGGATTGCCCCCCCCCCCATGGCGCGCCTCCTCCCCTAACCGGCCTCCTCCCTTCCTCCCTCCCTCCTTTATATACGGGGGGAGGGGGGCACCCCAAAGACACAAAAGTTGATTTTTAGCCGTGTGCGGTCCCCCCCTCCACAGTTTTCCACCTCGGTCATATTGTCGTAGTGCTTAGGCAAAGCCCTGCGCCGGTAACTTCATCATCACCATCACCACGCCGTCGTGCTGACGAAACTCTCCCTCAGCCTCAGCTGGATCTAGAGTTTGAGGGACGTCACCGAGTTGAACGTGTGCAGATCGCGGAGGTGTCATGCGTTTGGTACTTGATTTGTTGGATCGCGAAGGCGTTCGACTACATCAACCATGTTACTTAACGCTTCCGCTTTCGGTCTACGAGGGTACGTGCACACACTCTCCCCTCTCATTGCTATGCATCACCTAGATAGATCTTGCGTGATCGTAGGAAATTTTTGAAATTAATGTGTTCCCCAACAGGCGTTTTGTTAGATAGGGCACGGCTCTTTGCCGTCCGCTAGCAGACAGCAAAGAGCCTAGCTAAGGGACGTTAGTTAGGCCACTTTCTTTGCCGTCTGCTAGCGGACGACAAAGATTCTTTGCCATCAGCTAGCGGATGTCAAAGAAAGTGGTCGTTAGGTGGCTATCGCCAATGGTCCACCCTGCCTCTTTGCTGTCTGCTAGCGGACGTCAAAGGTTCTATGCCATCAGCTAGCTGACGGCAAAGATATTGCGGATGAAAAACAATTTCTTTCCCGTCACCTGCTTCTTTGCCGTCCGTTTTCCTCAAGCTGATGGCAAATACCATCTTTGCCATCAGTTAGCTGACGGGAAATAACCGGTTGACGGCAAAGTTCCTGATTCTAGTAGTGCTCGGTCATATTGTCGTAGTGCTTAGGAGAAGCCCTGCACCGGTAACATCATCAACACTGTCGCCATGCCATCGCGCTGATGGAACTCCCCCTCGTCCTCAACTGGATCAAGAGCTCGAGGGACGTCATCGGGATGAACGTGTGCTGAATGCAAAGGTGTCGTGCATTCGGTGCTTCGATCGGTTAGATCGTGAAGACGTTCGACTACATCAACCGCGTTAACTAAACGCTTCCACTTTCGGTCTACGAGGGTACGTGGACACATTCTCCCCTCTCGTTGCTATGCATCTCCTAGACAGATCTTGCGTGATCGTAGGATAATTTTTGAATTATTACGTTCCCCAATAGTTTGATAGCACAAAAGGCATTCCTCCGGTATCCGGGAGTTGCATAATATCATAGTCGGAGGAATATGTATTTGACATGAAGAAAGCAATGGCAATAAACTGAACGATCATTATGTTGTGCTAATGAATGAGTCTTGTCCATCACATAATTCTCCTAATGATGTGATCCCGTTATCAAATGACAACTCATGTCCATGGTTAGGAAACCTTAACCATCTTTAATTAACGAGCTAGTCAAGTAGAGGCTCACTAGGGACACAATGTTTGTCTATGTATTCACACATGTATCAAGGTTTCGGATCAATACAATTCTAGCATGAATAATAAACATTTATCATGAATAAGGAAATATAAAATAACAACTTTATTATTGCATCTAGGGCATATTTCCTTGAAGAGCATCTCCAACAGCCGCGCTAAATAAGCGCCGCGTCGCAAATTTGTGCTTTTTAGCGCGCGCGCAATCAATATCCAGGCTTCAGCGAATGTGCAATAAGCGCGCGCGACATATAGAGTTCAGCGCGTGGTCTGAATGCCATCGCGCACTGTTTATTTGGTGGCCCGCTTCCGCGCGCCGCAAACTCGAGCGCTCGCGCCGCACTCTCTCTGCCGCGCCACCTTCACCCCGCCCATGCCGCCGCTGGTGAATTGACCTGATGGACGACCATGCCGGCACACACCTCACCCCTTCCTACACCCGCGACCCCTCCACCGCTGCCGCAAACCCTAGCTCGGGTAGCTTTGGCTTCGCCTTATGGGAGGCATGGGAGCACTTCCGGGCGGCATGGGCTGAATGTCTTCCGGTGTGCCTCACACACCTTCGCATGATGCAGTTAAAGATCTTGCCAACACCTTCCGAGTTTCACATGATGATGCGGCACGCGATAATGAAGTGGAGGAGAAAGAATCGTCTTCGGAGAAGGAGGATGAATCGGAGGAAGATGAGGATGAAGACGAGGACGAGGCTTGATTGTTGATGGGCCATTCGTTCGTGTGAACTTTTGTGTCATGAACTTGGTTCGGATTTTGAACTTGGTTGGATGATGGTGTGGGCATGAATTTGAACTTGTGGGCATGAACTTTTATGTCATGAACTTGTTTGGGTGATTTAAATTATGCCATGTCTTTGTTTTGATGTTTGAAATATCATCTCGTGTCCAAAATGCAACATATGGCAAGCGTCGGCTACTCGCGCATGCTGCTTTTATAGCGCACCTGCTGGAGCTACTCGTGTGTGATACGTCTCCAACGTATCTATAATTTTAATTGTTCCATGCTATTATATTACCCCTTTTGGATGTTTATGGGCTTTATTTTACACTTTTATATCATTTTTGGGACTAACCTACTAACCGGAGGCCCAGCCCGTATTGCTGTTTTTTTGCCTATTTCAGTATTTTGAAGAAAAGGAATATCAAACGGAGTCCAAACGGAATGAAACCTTCGGGAGCGTGATTTTTGGAACGAACGTGATCCAGAGGACTTGGAGTGCAAGTCAAGAAGCAGTCGAGGCTCCCACGAGATAGGAGGGCGCCCCCCCCCCTGTAGGGTGCGCCCCTGTCTCGTGGGCCCCTAGGGCGTCCACCGACGTACTTCTTCCTCCTATATATACCTACGTACCCCGAAAACATCCAGGGAGCACCCGAAACACAATTTCCACCGCCGTAGCCTTCTGTATCCGCGAGATCTCATCTTGGAGCCTTCGCCGACACTCTGCCGGAGGGGGAATCGACCACGGAGGGCCTCTACATCAACATCCTTGTCCTTCCGATGAGTTGTGAGTAGTTTACCATAGACCTACGGGTCCATAGTTATTAGCTAGATGGCTTCTTCTCTCTCTTTGGATCTCAATACAATGTTCTCCCCCTCTCTTGTGGAGATCTGTTCGATGTAATCTCTTTTTGCGATGTGTTTGTCGAGATCCGATGAATCGTGGGTTTATGATCAAGTTTATCTATGAATAATATTTGAATCTTCTCTGAATTCTTTTATGTATGATTGAGTTATCTTTGCAAGTCTCTTTGAATTATCAGTTTGGTTTGGCCTACTAGATTGATCTTTCTTGCCATGGGAGAAGTGCTTAGCTTTGGGTTCAATCTTGCGGTGTCCTTATTCCAGTCACAGAAAGGGTTGCAAGGCACGTATTGTATTGTTGCCATCGAGGATAATAAGATGGGGTTTATATCATATTGCTTGAGTTTATCCCTCTACATCATGTCATCTTGCTTAATGCGTTACTCTGTTCTTATGAAATTAATACTCTAGATGCAGGCAGGAGTCGGTCGATGTGTGGAGTAATAGTAGTAGATGCAGGCAGGAGTCGGTCTACTTGTTATGGACGTGATGCCTATATACATGATCATGCCTAAATAATCTCATAATTATTCGCTTTTCTATCAATTGCTCGATAGTAATTTGTTCACCCACCGTAATACTTATGCTATCTTGAGAGAAGCCACTAGTGAAACCTATGGCTTCCGGGTCTATCTCTTATCATATTTGCTTCCAATCTACTTTTATTTGCATCTTTACTTTTTGCATCTATATTATCAAATACCAAAAATATATTTATCTTATCATACTATCTCTATCAGATCTCACTTGCGCAAGTGGCCGTGAAGGGATTGACAACCCCTTTATCATGTTGGTTGCGAGTTCTCAGTTTGTTTGTGTAGGTGCGTGGGACTTTTGAGGAGCCTCCTACTGGATTGATACCTTGATTCTCAAAAACTGAGGGAAATACTTACACTACTATTGCTGCATCACCCTCTCCTCTTCGAGGAAAACCAACGCAAGCTCAAGACGTAGCAAGAAGGATTTCTGGCGCCGTTGCCGGGGAGGTCTTCGCTCAAGTCAAGACATACCAAGTACCCATCACAAACCCATCTCCCTCGCATTTACATTATTTGCCATTTGCCTCGCGTTTTCCTCTCCCCCACTTCACCCTTGCCATTTTATTCGCCCTCTCTTTCCCAATCTCCTCCTCTCTTTTCGCTTGCCTTTTTCTGTTTGCTCGTGTGTTGGTTCGTTTGCCCCGTCATTATGGCTAGTTCCTTATCCGCTCCTATGTCTCCCGAGTTTGAAGTTCTTCACTTCAAGCAAAGGCAAGGAGAAAACTTAAAAGATGCTTGGTATAGAATGATGATATCTTATCGCAAGTGCACCCTAGAGGTGAACTTTAGAATTCTTCTTCGCAATTTTTATGTTGGGCTAAATATGACGCATAGACAACTCTTGGATTGCATTGCCAAGGGAAATTTTATTGAAATTGATCCCAGTATTGCTCATGAAATTATAGAGGGAATAGTGGAACACTACCTCAAAAGGGAGGACCACATCCTACCCAAGAAGAAACCCAAGATTTTGGAAAGATTTGCGAAGTAACAATTTTTTTTGCAAAAGTCTCTTGAGCCTCTTAAAAGTGTTAGCGGAAATCTTCACTGCATGAATATGTTGATTACTCTTTGCAATAAGCGGTTGGATTCTTTAGATCTGAAAATTTATGAATATGAAGGGCAACGGAAAGAACCTCCCGGATTCAAGCATGACTCCGCTAAAAAACTGAAAATTAAAGATGGCACTACTTAGATCTATCTTTGCTTTTATGCCTAGCTAGGGGCGTTAAACGATAGCGCTAGTTGGGAGGCAACCCAATTTTTCTTTATGTTTTTTGTTTTTGCTCCTGTTTAGTAATAAATCTTGCATCTACCTTCTGTTTAGATGTGTTTCTAATCTTTTAATTAGTGTTTGTGCCAAGTAGAACCTATAGGATAACCTATGATGTTAGTTGATTTGATTCTGCTGAAAAAACAGAAACTTTGCGCGCATGAATATAATTTTGTTAAATTACAGGAACGTGCTTTTGCGTTGATTCTTTTTGCTGCTGATCAATAGACAAATTTTCCAGGACTTCCTATTTTGGTAGGATTTTTAGAGTTCCAGAAGTTTGCGTTAGTTACAGATTGCTACAGACTGTTCTGTTTTTGACAGATTCTGTTTTTCGTGTGTTGTTTGCTTATTTTGATGCATCTATGGCTAGTAAAATAGTTTATAAACCATGGAGAAGTTGGAATACAGTAGGTTTAACACCAAAATAAATAAAGAATGAGTTCATTGCAGTACCTTATGTGGTGGTTTTGTTTTCTTTCACTAATGGAGCTTATAAGATTTTCTGTTGAGTTTTGTGTTGTGAAGTTTTCAAGTTTTGGGTAAAGCTTTTATGGACTATGGAATAAGGAGTGGCAAGAGCCTAAGCTAGGGGATACCCAAGGCACCCCAAGATATTCAAGGATAGCCAAAACCCTAAGCTTGGGGATGCCCCGGGAAGGCATCCCCTCTTTCGTCTTCGTTCATTGGTAACTTTACTTGGAGCTATATTTTTATTCGCCACATGATATGTGTTTTGCTTGGAGCGTCGTGTATTATAGTAGTCTTTGCTTTTTAGTTTACCACAATCATCCTTGCTGTACACACCTTTTGGGAGAAGCCTATTTGATTCGAATCTATTAGACTTTGCTATGTGCTTCACTTATATCTTTTGAGCTTGATAGTTTTTGCTCTAGTGCTTCACTTATATCTTTTAGAGCATGGTGGTGGCTTGATTTTATAGAAATTACTAGTCTCTCATGCTTCACTTATATCTTTTTGAGAGTCTTTTAGAACATCATGGTATTTTCTATGGTTACAAAGTTGGTCTTAGAATGATGAGCATCCAAGTTGGGTATAATAAAAACTATCATAGGAAGTGAATTGGATGCTATGATCAATTTGATACTTGATAATTGTTTTGAGATATGGAGGTAGTGATATTAAAGTCATGCTAGTTGGGTGATTATGAATTCAAAGAATGCTTGTGTTGAAGTTAGCAAGTCCCGTAGCATGCACGTATGGTTAAAGTTGTGTAACAAATTTGAAACATGAAGTGTACCTGACTTGTGCATCCTTATGAGTGGCGGTCGGGGATGAGCGATGGTCTTTTCCTACCAATCTATCCCCCTAGGAGCATGCGCGTAGTACTTGATTTTTGATGACTTCTAAATTTTTGCAATAAGTATATGAGTTCTTTTGACTAATGTTGAGTCCATGGATTATACGCACTTTATCTTTTCACCATTGCTAGCCTCTTCGGTACCGTGCATTGCCCTTTCTCACCTTGAGAGTTGGTGCAAACTTCGCCGGTGCATCCAAACCCCGTGATACGATACGCTCTATCACACATAAACCCCCTTATATCTTCCTCAAAACAGCCACCATACCTACCTATTATGGCATTTCCATAGCCATTCCGAGGTATATTGCCATGCAACTTTCCACCGATCCGTTCATCATCATCATGACATACACTATTTTTGTCATATTGCCATTGCATGATCATGTAGTTGACATCGTATTTGTGGCAAAGCCACCATGCATTATTTTTCATACATGTCACTCTTGATTCATTGCACCATCCCGGTACACCGCCGAAGGCATTCATATAGAGTCATATCTTGTTCTAGTTTTGAGTTGTAATTCATATGTTGTAATCAATAGAAGTGTGATGATCATCATTATTAGAACATTGCCCAAAAATAAAAAAAAGAAGAAAAAAAAGGAAAGGCCAAAAAAAAGAAAGGCCCAAAAAAAGGAAGAAAGAAAAAAAGGAAAAAAAGAAAATAAATAAAAAGGGCAACGTTACTATCTCTTTTTCCACACTTGTGCTTCAAAGTAGCACCTTGTTCCTCATGTAGTGAGTCTCATATATTGTGCTTCAAAGTAGCACCATGTTTTTAATTTAGTGAGTCTCATAGTTTGTCTTTTCATACTAGTGGGAATTTTTCATTATAGAACTTGGCTTGTATATTCCTACGATGGGCTTCCTCAAATGCCCTAGGTCTTCGTGAGCAAGCAAGTTGGATGCACACCCACTAGTTTTTTTTGTTGAGCATTCATTTATAGTTCTAGTGCATCCGTTGCATGGCAATCCCTACTCCTCATGTTGACATCAATTGATGGGCATCTCCATAGCCCGTTGATTATCCTCGTCAATGTGAGACTTTCTCTTTTTTGTCTTCTCCACACAATCCCCATCATCATATTCTATTCCACCCATAGTGCTATATCCGTGGCTCACGCTCATGTATTGCGTGAAGGTTGAAAAAGTTTGAGATTATTTAAGTATGAAACAATTGCTTGGCTTGTCATCGGAGGTATAGAAGTTGGGAACATCTTTATGTGACGAAAATGAAGCATAGCCTAACTATATGAATTTATAGGGATGAACTTTCTTTTGCCATGTTATTTTGAGAAGACATGATTACTTTGATTAGTATGCTTGAAGTGTTACTATTTCTTTTATCAATATGAACTTTTATTTTGAATCATTTGGATCTGAACATTCATGCCACAATGAAGAAAATTACATTGAGAATTATGCTAGGTAGCAGTCCACATCAAAAATTTCTTTTTATCATTTACCTACTCGAGGACGAGCAGGAATTAAGCTTGGGGATGCTTGATACGCCTCCAACATATCTATAATTTTTTATTGTTCCATGCTATTATATTACCCCTTTTGGATGTTTATGGGCTTTATTTTACACTTTTATATAATTTTTGGGACTAACCTACTAACCGGAGGCCCAACCCGTATTGCTGTTTTTTTCCTATTTCAGTATTTCGAAGAAAAGGAATATCAAACGGAGTCTGTCAGGGATATACCCCGCGGCGTAAACCGGCCAGAAGTATAACCCGGACGGACTTGGCGGTTTACTTGAGACCCCGCTGAGACTTGACGATTCACTAGCGACCCGTTTCGACCTGGTGGTTTATGATTCATTAGTAATCCAGCAGACGGGTCAGAGGAGCGACAAGACCCGGTGGCCCAATGTGACAGCCCAAAATTTTAGCCTGGTTTTGTTGATTAAAATTTTGCCAGGAAACTAAAACTCTTATTTTCTGGACTCACTTTTGATTTTTGAAACATTTCCTTTCTTATCATCATGGAGTTTTTACCTCAAGTGAAATACTTCTCAATTTTATTGGACTCTCTTACCCTCTCAAATAAAACTTTTCTTTTATCAGAGGGATTAATTATTTCCCTGATCTTTATTCCTTTAAAAATGGTTTTCCCATGGTTTGTGGTCCTTTTTGAACTACAACCATTTGATAAAATCTTTTAAAAATCCCACCAAAATTTGGAGATGTCATGTGATGTTTCTAAATCACTTTTATGCAAAGAGATATTTCTTTCATTTAATATTTTGAGCTCTATCCCAAATTTTCAAATTTGGTCCAGTGGGCACTTTTACACTACAACCTATTTAAATATTTCTTTAAAACTTCCACCAAATTTTTGGGATGTCAATATGAGTATGTTAATTAACTTTTTGCAAAAACCCAGTGTTGTCCCTTGAAAAATTTGAGTGAATCAACCTCTTTTCCACTCTGGTTCAACTTGATGATTTGTACAGCAACTATATTTTAAGTTGCTCCTTTATCCATGATTCTTTTACCTACTTGTAGTCCTCCATACTAAACCCCTACGTCCAGGAGCATGCACCCATTGGATCATTTTTGGTTCATGAAGTGATGCCATTTGTCTCCTGTCCAGAATTGAGTTTTTGCAAAACTTGCACTAACAAGTTTCTGTATTTTGCCAACTAACCTCACCACCCTTTTATTCACCTAATGAGACCACCATCTGGAATTTTTGACCACTCCAAGACCTGCCTAGATGCCTCTGGCATTTTATCAAACACCATGTGGGCATGGACAGATTTGGCATGATTGTAAGTTTGTGTTGTGAACTTTCCCATCTGTCCAAACCAAGTTGTCAAGTAGCCTGCTAACGATCTCTAGCCTAGGCCTGTGGATTTGCATTAGCTCTCTAGCAGTTTTGGCCATCCTGGCATTTCGTCGAGCAGTCGCCATGCACGCCCGGAGCGCGAGCAGAGCACGCGTTTTGCACGTGCTCGCGCCCGAGCCAGCGCGCCCCTGGATAAGCTTCCCCGAGCTCATCCTGATCCTTTCCCACTCGCCACGTCGCGCCAAGAGCCCCGACCGCCTCCTCGCCCCCTGCAGCGTTGCCAGCAAGCTTCTTGGCGGCACGCCTGCGGCCACATCCGCCACCGCCATGGGAAGCACCGCCCAAACCACCACAGCGCGCCAGCTCGCCTCCTTCAACAGTGGAGTGTTCGTCGGTAGCTCCTGGAGCCGGCTAGCCACCGCCACGTCGCCCTGCAGTACAGTAGGGCGGTTCGCCGACGAGCTTATCCACGGCCGCCGCGAACCGACTTGGACATGCTATAAAGGGAGGTCCCCAGACTCCTCCGAGCACCCAGGCAGCCTCACGCCGTCCTTCTCGTACCCCCTTAGTCGTCAATCGAAACGAGGAGGTCGTCTTCAACCTCTCCGGTCAGCTCGGCCGCCGCCTCGTCCTGGTTAGTTCCGACGCACCAAGACCTCCCCTGCCCTCCCAAACGCCACCGTCCGACTCCACTTGAACCTGCGGAGCTGCCTAGCCTCCCAGACACAGCTAGGAACCACCATGGCCGGAATCCCCAAATCCACCGAAGCCTCCCCTCCGCCGCGGAGCTCGCCGCCGGCAACTCCCTCCTCCCCCGGCGACCCTACGACCACCGGAAGGACCGCCTAGGAGTGGCGGATCCATCCCTGCACTCAGATGCCCGCGAAGAACCTCCATTCGCCGGCGACGATCGCCGGATGTCCTGCCTCTGCTCGGGCAGAGAAGGGGAGGGAGTGGGGACTAGTCAAACCTGACTAGTGGCCCCCATGGACCCACTGTCAGTGACTCCCCGCGCGGTCCACGCTGGATAAGTGGAGGCGTAAAAGCTCAAGTACGTCTCCTCTGCGCGAAACCGTAATCCCGTTTGAACCGTTTTTCCTTTTCTATTTTTTTAAAAAAAAACACATTTTCACCAAATGTTTGACTGGCTATATCTTTTAAAATATAACTTCAAATGAATTGATTTTTTTTCTACATCTCTCAAATTCTGTCTAGTTTATTTTAAGATTTATTTGGAAACTTTTCAAACACCTTTTTTGTGCTGTTTTGAAATTGTGTTTTAATTCCAATATTTCCAAAATAGGATTTTGGAGAGAGGCAGAAAGCTTTCAAAAGTTTTGGAGAGCACCCCCCACCTCTCCACACCTTGAAGGCAAGCATTCTGAACCCCGGCATAATATTTTTCGTGTGTTCGTTGACACGTTTATAACACCACCTCATTTCGAAGGACTTGTTATTTCATGTGATATGATCATTTGCATGGATGCATAATAGTGATTTCCATGCTGTTGGAAATGAGTATACTTGTGATGGTAATCATCCTCATGTATCTTGCATGCATGTCGGAAGGGAATCCGGGAAAGCCTCTGCCTTGGGTAGGCGTGAGCTTGTCGCCGGTCTCCGTCGGGACGGGTATGTCCGGTATGGCATAGTAAGATATAATGAGTGTTGATTGTATTGGTTGAAATATATTTGTTATACATGTCATGCAGGAAACTATAAACCTCTTGAGTCAACCGTAGATCGAGTCTTGTTCCAGTAACCCCCACACTTGTTTCGTGCTACCACTTGTCCCTGCCACAGGTAGGGTACGGTTCAGTAATTTGTCAACCCCTTTCTAGCACACACCGTACAGAGGGGCCGGGATGAGGGTACCATGGCCATGGATTAAAGCCAGTCATCCGGTCAGGGGGCATGGGTGTTTCGGTTGTAGCCGAGGGGGTAGCTTCCCCAGTTTTGCGCGCGGTATAAATTTTGTGATCCCATGCTAATCGAGGTTGTAGCCTCCCCACTTAGAGTTTTGCTTAACAGTGTCGTGGGTGATTCCAGACACCGGTAAGTTAAGCTAGTGTGTGCAAGTCAGGTGTGTTTTCATTTAAAAGACCGTAGACGGAATTAGTCTTGATGGACTAAAGGAATCCATTACTCGTGGGTAAAGAGTACACCCTCTGCAGAGATTAAACCTATTCGAATAGCCGTGTCCATGGTTAAGGACTATAGTCTGGGTCGGGTCAAGTGTCGGTCTTAGTGTCGGTCTTCGGAGGAGAAAACTGTTAATCCGGAACATGGATTGTGACTTGTGGCTTATGATGATTATGATTATTATTTTTATTACGAACTAACCCCTTTATATCATTTGAAATAGTGACTATCCCTGGGATGGTTTTACCTCCTGGCTATTCACTATATTTATTTTCTTTTAAAGCCCTTTATGTGGTGTCGCTAAGACGCCCGACTGTGGCATTTCTTTTGAAGCCGTTTATGTGGTGGCGCTAAGACGCCCGACTGTGGCATTTCTTTTAAAGCCCTTTATGTGGTGTCGCTAAGACGCCCGACTGTGGCATTTCTTTTAAAGCCCTTTATGTGGTGTCGCTAAGACGCCCGACTGTGGCATTTCTTTTAAATCCCTTTATGTGGTGTCGCTAAGACGCCCGACTGTGGCATGCTTGTTAATTATCTCATAATTTTAATACTGCTTGTTATTGCACATTCATAAATAACATGCTTGCGTGCATCAGTATTTTTATTATCTTTTGTGTCTGACGTCGTGAGGATAATATATTTCAGAACCATCGTTGTTCTATTATACCCGTGTTCATAATGTTTGCGAGTACATTCAAAGTACTCACTGGCTTGTCCCTGGCTATTGTCTTGGCCAGATTTTCTTGTGCGGAGAGGAGCGACCGTGCGGACAGCCCCGGAACCTAAGCAACGGTGATAGCAGCCTCGCGAAGATAGGAGTTAGCCTAGTCAGCTGTTCCTGTGGGAAATGGAGTCCCATAGACACTGACGATTCACAACCCGCTTCCACCATCAAACACTAGAAACCATTTGTTGTACTCATAGGCCAGAATGGTCTTGTACTACATATTTTGTACTTTGCTTGGAATTTCTGTATCAATGGTGCCTCATCAGCTAACAGTAATCCTGGGGCTGGTGAGCACAACGGCCTTTTTCTGGAAATTAATACCCGGAAAACCGGTCGCGACAAACTTGGTATCAGAGCCAGGCTGACCATTGGCTAATCCTATCTTAGCCAGGTCGAAAAACCTAGGAAAACCAACCCACCAGACCCTAGACAAAACCCTAGCCAAGCTTCCCGTGCAGGATAGCCACACAGTGACACCGACACTTTTGGCAGTCGGTGCCCAACCTATCAGCCTAGCCTGTCGATCACGCGCCGGTGACCGACAAATAATTTGTCTTATTCGCAAGCGTGCGAAGGAAGACTCCGTTCCCTTTTTCTATAAAAAGGGCATGCTAGCCTCAACACAGCACATCCCCGGCCATCAACCAAAATACCTTGATGATCCCAGAAGTGCTTCGTCGCCTCTTGGGAACACGCTCCAACGGGATTGTGGCCAACAATCCCCGAGATGGTCATCATCGCTACCCCGACCCTGTAGCCCCTCAACACCCTCCAGTAGATCACGACGGTGAAAACCATGGAGAAACCTCGACGTCCGCGAGGCAAGCCCGCTTAGATATGAACAAGGTAGACTGAGTCGCTCGAGTAGTATCGAGTCTTAGTATGTCCTCGCCTTGTAACTATGTGATCCTATATCGCCATAATTAAATACTATTTGCTTATGCATCCCTATTTTTGTTATAAGTCATGCATGAGTATGTTGATGCGTGATTGCATTTTTATCCCGGGCGTAGCTGCCAACCTCGACGACGCAAGTTTGTGCTATGAATAAATCTTTTGTTTCCAGCTCACAGGATAGATATTTTCAAAACAACTCTTAACAAATCTCGAGGACGAGATTTTCTTTTAAGGGGGGTAGTGTTGTGACACCCCAAAATTTTAACCTGGTTTTGTTGATTAAAATTTTGCCAGGAAATTAAAACTCTTATTTTCTGGACTCACTTTTGATTTTTGAAACATTTCCTTTCTTATCATCATGGATTTTTTACCTCAAGTGAAATACTTCTCAATTTTATTGGACTCTCTTACCCTCTCAAATAAAACTTTTCTTTTATCAGAGGGATTAATTATTTCCCTGATCTTTATTCCTTTAAAAATGGTTTTTCTATGGTTTGTGGTCCTTTTTGAACTACAACCATTTGATAAAATCTTTTAAAAATCCCACCAAAATTTTGAGATGTCATGTGATGTTTCTAAATCACTTTTATGCAAAGAGATATTTCTTTCATTTAATATTTTGAGCTCTATCCCAAATTTTCAAATTTGGTCCAGTGGTCACTTTTACACTACAACCTATTTAAATATTTCTTTAAAACTTCCACCAAAATTTTGGGATGTCAATATGAGTATGTTAATTAACTTTTTGCAAAAAACCCAGTGTTGTCCCTTGAAAAATTTGAGTGAATCAACCTCTTTTCCACTCTGGTTCAACTTGATGATTTGTACAACAACTATATTTTAAGTTGCTCCTTTATCCATGATTCTTTTACCTACTTGTAGTCCTCCATACTAAACCCCTACGTCCAGGAGCATGCACCCATTGGATCATTTTTGGTTCATGAAGTGATGCCATTTGTTTCCTGTCCAGAATTGAGTTTTTGCAAAACTTGCACTAACAAGTTTCTGTATTTTGCCAACTAACCTCACCACCCTTTTATTCACCTAATGAGACCACCATCTGGAATTTTTGACCACTCCAAGACCTGCCTAGATGCCTCTGGCATTTTGTCAAACACCCTGTGGGCATGGACAGATTTGGCATGATTGTAAGTTTGTGTTGTGAACTTTCCCATCTGTCCAAACCAAGTTGTCAAGTAGCCTACTAACGATCTCTAGCCCAGTCCTGTGGATTTGCATTAGCTCTCTAGCAGTTTTGGCCATCCTGGCATTTCGTCGAGCAGTCGCCATGCACGCCCGGAGCGCGAGCAGAGCACGCGTTTTGCACGTGTTCGCGCCCGAGCCAGCGCGCCCCTGGATAAGCTTCCCTGAGCTCATCCTGATCCTTTCCCACTCACCACGTCGCGCCAAGAGCCCCGACCGCCTCCTCGCCCCCTGCAGCGTTGCTAGCAAGCTTCTTGGCGGCACGCCTGCGGCCGCATCCGCCACCGCCATGGGCAGCACCGCCCAAACCACCACAGCGCGCCAGCTCGCCTCCTTCGACAGTGGAGCATTCGTCGGTAGCTCCTGGAGCCGGCCAGCCACCGCCACGTCGCCCTGCAGTACAGTAGGGCGGTTCGCCGGCGAGCTTATCCACGGCCGCCGCGAACCGACTTGGACGTGCTATAAAGGGAGGTCCCCGGACTCCTCTGAGCACCCAGGTAGCTTCACGCCGTCCTTCTCGTACTCCCTTAGTCGTCAATCGAAACGAGGAGGTCGTCTTCAACCTCTCCGGTCAGCTCGGCCGCCGCCTCGTCCTGGTCAGTTCCGATGCACCAAGACCTCCCCTGCCCTCCCAAACGCCACCGTCCGACTCCACTTGAACCCGTGGAGCTGCCTAGCCTCCCAGACACAGCTAGGAACCACCATGGCCGGAATCCCCAAATCCACCGAAGCCTCCCCTCCGTCGTGGAGCTCGCCGCTGGCGACTCCCTCCTCCCCCAGCGACCCTGCAACCACCGGAAGGACTACCTTGGAGTGGCGGATCCATCCCTGCACTCGGATGCCCACGAAGAACCTCCGTTCGCTGGTGACGATCGCCGGATGTCCCGCCTCTGCTCGGGCAGAGAAGGGGAGGGAGTGGGGACTAGTCAAACCTGACTAGTGGCCCCCCTGGACCCACTGTCAGTGACTCCCCGCGCGGTCCATGCTGGATAAGTGGAGGCGTAAAAGCTCAAGTACGTCTCCTCTGCGCGAAACCGTAATCCCGTTTGAACCGTTTTTCCTTTTCTATTTTTTTAAAAAGAAAACACATTTTGACCAAATGTTTGACTGGCTATATCTTTTAAAATATAACTTCAAATGAATTGATTTTTTTCTACATCTCTCAAATTCTGTCTAGTTTATTTTAAGATTTATTTGGAAATTTGTCAAACACCTTTTTGTGCTGTTTTGAAAATGTGTGTTAATTCCAATATTTTCAAAATAGGATTTTGGAGAGAGGCAGAAAGCTTTCAAAAGTTTTGGAGAGCACCCCCCACCTCTCCACACCTTGAAGGCAAGCATTCTGAACCCCGGCATAATATTTTTCGTGTGTTCGTTGACACATTTATAACACCACCTCATTTCGAAGGACTTGTTATTTCATGTGATATGATCATTTGCATGGATGCATAATAGTGATTTCCATGCTGTTGGAAATGAGTATACTTGTGATGGTAATCATCCTCATGTATCTTGCATGCATGCCGGAAGGGAATCTGGGAAAGCCTCTGCCTTGGGTAGGCGTGAGCTTGTCCCCGGTCTCTGTCGGGACGGGTATGTCCGGTATGGCATAGTAAGATATAATGTGTGTTGATTGTATTGGTTGAAATATATTTGTTATACATGTCATGCAGGAAACTATAAACCTCCTGAGTCGACCGTAGATTGAGTCTTGTTCCAGTAACCCCCACACTTGTTTCGTGCTACCACTTGTCCCTGCCACAGGTAGGGTACGGTTCAGTAATTTGTCAACCCCTTTCTAGCACACACCGTACAGAGGGGCCGGGATGAGGGTACCATGGCCATGGATTAAAGCCAGTCATCCGGTCAGGGGGCATGGGTGTTTCGGTTGTAGCCGAGGGGGTAGCTTCCCCAGTTTTGCGCGCGGTATAAATTTTGTGATCCCATGCTAATCGAGGTTGTAGCCTCCCCACTTAGAGTTTTGCTTAACAGTGTCGTGGGTGATTCCAGACACCAGTAAGTTAAGCTAGTGTGTGCAAGTCAGGTGTGTTTTCATTTAAAAGACCGTAGACGGAATTAGTCTTGATGGACTAAAGGAATCCGTTACTCGTGGGTAAAGAGTACACCCTCTGCAGAGATTAAACCTATTCGAATAGCCGTGTCCATGGTTAAGGACTACAGTCTGGGTCGGGTCAAGTGTCGGTCTTAGTGTCGGTCTTCGGAGGAGAAAACTGTTAATCCGGAACATGGATTGTGACTTGTGGCTTATGATGATTATGATTATTATTTTTATTACGGACTAACCCCTTTATATCATTTGAAGTAGTGACTATCCCTGGGATGGTTTTACCTCCTGGCTATTCACTATATTTATTTTCTTTTAAAGCCTTTTATGTGGTGTCGCTAAGACGCCCGACTGTGACATTTCTTTTAAAGCCCTTTATGTGGTGTCACTAAGACGCCCGACTGTGGCATTTCTTGTAAAGCCCTTTATGTGGTGTCGCTAAGACGCCCGACTGCGGCATTTCTTTTAAAGCCCTTTATGTGGGGTCGCTAAGACGCCCGACTGTGGCATGCTTGTTAATTATCTCATAATTTTAATACTGCTTGTTATTGCACATTCATAAATAACATGCTTGTGTGCATCAGTATTTTTATTATGTTTTGTGTCTGACGTCGTGAGCATAATATATTTCAGAACCATCGTTGTTCTATTATACCCGTGTTCATAATGTTTGCGAGTACATTCAGAGACAATCAAGGGCAATCATTAATCAGAAAAGTAGGAAAAGACAAAAGCAACCCAAGTGGGTGGTAATGCTACATGGAGATAGACGTACGCCTCAGTGTATATGCGGTTAATTATTCATCCAGCATTATCCACTGTCCGTATTCATCCGGCAAAAAATACCAGGTGTTATTTTTCTCATGTATTTTATAAGTACATATTAATTCATCCGACGACAATTACTCTGGCCTGTAATATTTTTATGCAGGAAGGCTATTAAAAAAGGGGTGGTATTATACTACGAAGGCACGTTCGGCTGTGCCGCATAGCTTCACGGACACACGTATCACGGTCCGTTTTACATCAACGCGCCGGCCAACTTGCCCATCCGCGCCACCTTACAACATCATGAACGACTCGCCCGTCCACCCTCGCCGCGGGTTCACGCGTCCGCACCGGTTTATAACGCGGAGGACAACTGGCTCGTCTGTGCCGGCTTACAAGGCCGCGTCTGATTCATCACTCCGAAGCCGCTTCTGATGTTGCGGTGGTTGTATTGTCCGCCCAAACATCAGGTGGTATTCGTCTAAATTTATGTATTAAACACTTATTATTTTTTGTCAAAGAACAATTACTCTGTCCTGTAATATTTTTACACAGGACAATTTTTATGCCATTCACGGACACGCGTATCGCGGGCCGGGTTACATCAACGCACCACCTTGCAACACCACGGACGATTCGCCCGTCTGCCATGGCCACCGGTTCATGTGTCTGCACCGGTTTACAATGCAGAGGATAATTTGCTCGTCCGCACCGGTTTACAACACCGCGACCGGTTCAACTGTCTGCTCGCATGGCCGACTTGCTCATGATGGATTTCAGCTTCACTGTGGTGATCGTCAAACTCCGCGGTGGATATTTTCTGGCTAACATATCAGGTGAAATACACCCACTATATTTTCATATTATATATTGCTTTCTTTAAAAAGAGCAAAATTACTCTGGCTTGCAAGTTTTCCAATGTAGGACAAATTGTCTATTGCAAAAAGGGATTATTATACCGCTGAGCTATTGGATAACCCATGCCGGTTTATATCACGATTCAATCCGCGTCAACTCGTCAGGACCATACGGATTATCCAATAACGCATGCACAGGCCGCCGTCCCCCGCAGTCTGCTCTACATCAACATACCGGGCCGCACCTGTTTGCATGAGCTGTTTATTAAATATGGGCAAGTTACAGTTTGGGTAGCCTGTTTTTCTTTCAACAAACGGAGGCAAATTACCATATACTATCAACCGCCGTCTACACTGGATTGTTCAATGGGCATGCGCATAAGTCGCGCCACTGCAGTTTGGTTAATTTCAAATCGCCAGTTGGAAGGAACCATTGGCCGAGTTGCTGACACAGCTCATATGGGATCATTTATAACCCGCCGCAGTCACCTCAACCTTCTGTGGATTCACATCGTGCTATCAACACCAATGATATACAAGTTACGCCGATTTACATCACGGTCAAATATGGGAGTCTCAAGCCAACTCCACGAGTCACCTTTGAGACTCGGGGGCTACGATGACATGACTCAGCAAATCTTGCCAGTTTCAGCCGAAAATTTAAGAACCCCAGGACGATGGAGGGAAAGATAACTCGGCCCCGGAGGCTATTGTTATATTGATGAAAATTTAAAGGCCATCAGAAAATTTCTGGTTTAGAAAGTATATGACCATTACACAATCTCGGCTCAATGAAGAAGTTCCGAGTCATCGGAAATGACTCCGGTTTAAAATCCGGCTCAAGGGAAGTCAGTCTTACTAAAGTTCTCAATATCCGGTTTACAATCCGGTTCAAGGGAAATTTATTCTCCCACAAAGCTCTGAAGCGCTCAAATCCGGTTCAACAATGTCCGGTTCAAAAAGGAATTAAATTCTCATAAGTTCAAGTTTAAAGGTCGTCAGAAAATTTTCGGCTGAAGATTCCGGTTTAAGATACGGTTCAAGGGAGAGATGTCTCCCACAAAGCTTTGAAGCTTTCAATATCCGGTTCAGAATCCCGGTTCAAGAAGAATTTATCTCTTGCAAAAAGTTAAAGGTTGCCGAAGAGGACCTGTTGCCAAGATGCACGGTTCAAACATGGGTATCCCGCCTTATTGGCTTATCATATTATTGGTTACATGGGGGCTTCAGCTAACAAAGCGGAGTACTACCTGTTAAACCGGCTATCACGCCACAACATAGCTTGGGAGCTTCACACCCAAGAGGCTAAAGAGAGTTTGGATGTTATGCACAACTCAAACATAGGCACCCAATGAGCATAGCTCATCACGTTACTTGGGGGCTCTTTGGTCAAATACCAAGGAGTTTGAATGGACCCTTGTAGCTGGGTATCGACCCACGGCTTGGAAGCCTGGTATATTTACCTAAAACCCTGGGTTAACCTGCCTTCATCAAGTAAGACACTCTTATCCAGGTCATCCTGGCACGGCCCTACGAACGTTTGACAGTTACTCTCCTTGAGACCCTGCACTTGTCAAAGTTAAAACGGTGATTGGTTAGTTGGAGGTCCATCTTAAAAGGCTTTGTTAAATGGTTCAACTCAGCGGCCTGGCAGCCCACAAAAAGCCTCGAATTTGGGCCTGGCAGCCCTCAAAAAGCCTCAACTACACGGTTTTATTTGCCTTTGTCAAGATTTTTCTCTTTTGATAAATTTTATGTTGAACCAGTGTCTATTGACCCGGCATGACTATCAGTCATCAAATTAACCCGGTATTCATTAACCCGGCTTGACTTTCAACTACAAGTTGTTAGTACATAATTACTTATAATCCGGTGTTTATTGACCCGGCCTGGCTTTGGACTATAAGTCGCCAGCATACATTTGGATTGCGCCATTGGAATTATGCGCTTATAAATCATTGGGTATATTATTCAAATAGCCAACATGGCTGGATTTCTATTATGGTTATCAATAACCAGTATTATAATTAAGGTTTTCAAAGTCGCTTTAGCGCAATGGATATCATATTATCAATGGATATGATTTTTATTCTACAACTGAAGGAATAGTCCCGAGTTGCTGCAGGCTTACAACCCGGCACTTGGGGGCTATATTACATCAAATACACAAGTCTCATGTCACTGCAAGCATGCACCATGATACTTGGGGGCTAATGCAAAGTCATTCTTTGTTCATCTTATTGAAGATCCGACTCATCACATTATAATGAGCCGGCCCTTGGGGGCTGCCAATTGCTTCTGTCAAACAATTCAAGGTACAAAGCTTTTTATTCATTATATTGAAGGGTTCACTGCTCAGTTGGTAAAGCACAAGGCTCTTAACCTTGTGGACGTGAATTCAAGCCCCATGATGGGGGTTACATCATATGATGTTATTTTCATTGAAGTATATATCAAAGTCCCAGCTCAATATTATCTTACTGAGCCGGCCCTTGGGGGCTACACCGTTGCTGTTCAAGGTTTACATGATTATATTTACAAAAGTCCCTGCTCATTATTGCATAATGACCCGGCCCTTGGGGGCTACACTGGTTGAAGTTTTTATGAGTATAAGACAATTACAAGTCCCAGGTTGCTGCAAGCATGACAACCCGGCACTTGGGGGCTACATAATATGGAGTATTCAGTTTTTACTAAGTGATTGGGATGAACAACATGGATTTCTTCTTAAGTGACAGTATTTATATTGAAGCAAGTCTTAAGCCATCACTTTGTTCTGCTCAAGACTTGGGGGCTACAGGTATTATTATCGAAGAACTATTTTCAAATTCTCTGTTTTGAGCAAACCAAATTGACCCGGCGTCACCAATCATTACGACCCTGTGTCTGCAAACCGGCGTCATCAATAATCATGAACCGGCGTTGGCAACAATCATGAACCGGCGTTGGCAACAATCATGACCCGGAATTATCAGTTTTTATAACCCGACAATGGTGGTAATCATAAACCGGCAAGTTTTACACCTTCAAGCCGGCTAGATATCAGTTGAATATTTTAGAGACTAATATTTTTGTCAAGTCAGAGCATTGAAGGCCGATTCAAATGGATTCTTTATTTACACATATCTTCTGCAAGCAAATTGATTATGAAGATGGTTATTAACTTGGATTTTTTAGAAGGAAGAAATGACAAGGATTTAAGGATGATCAAGTGCCAGTTTACAAGGATATTTAAACCGGAGCACAGCCCGACAAATTTGTTCTTGTGTTGCAGATCAGTTTAACATGGATGAATCCAAATTAAACTAGGGGCTAATGTCAGGGATATACCCCGCATCGTAAACCGGCCGGAAGTATAACCCGGACGGACTTGGCGGTTTACTTGAGACCCCGCTGAGACTTGACGATTCACTGGCGACCCGTTTGGACCTGGCGGTTTATGATTCATTAGTAATCTGACAGACGGGTCAGAGGAGCGACAAGACCCGGTGGCCCAACGGGCGGTTCATGAAGGCCGGTTCATACTATGGTGGGCCGGTTTAAGAGGAAAGGCATAAGGAATATTTGTCTTACAAGGAGTTAAGACCTAGACTTGTATCCGGTTTGTATTAGAGATAGAATAGTCCTAATCCTAGAGGACTCCACATGTAACCCGCCCCTTCAATATATATAAGGAGGGGCAGGGCTCCCCAAAGGGAGAGGAAAAGAAACAATCTCTAGGGTTAGACACAACTAGAGGAGAGCCGGTTTACGGCGACTCCCTCGGGATGATAATAAGATCTAGCCTCAAACAGCATGTAGGGTTTTCACCGGATGATGTTTCCCAGGGCCCGAAGCTGTCTAAACCCTTGTCTTGTGTTGCGTCTCTCGATTCCACTCAACCCCTCTCAAGCTACTATATAGATGCGTTGGCCTCGCGACTAAGTCCTCACACTAAGGACATCTGACGTGTTAATTCCACGACAGAGTCCAAATGAAATGAAACCTTTGGGAGCATGATTTTTGGAACGAACGTGATCCAGAGGACTTGGAGTGCAAGTCAAGAAGCAGCCAAGGCTCCCACGAGATAGGAGGCCACACCCCCCCCCTTAGGGCGCGCCCCCTGTCTCGTGGGCCCCTCGGGCGTCCACCGACATACTTCTTCCTCCTATATATACCTACGTACCCCGATAACATCCCGGGAGCACCTGAAACACAATTTCCACCGCTGTAGCCTTCTGTATCCGCGAGATCTCATCTTGGAGCCTTCGCCGGCACTCTGCCGGAGGGGGAATCTGTTGGAAATATGCCCTAGAGGCAATAATAAAATGATTATTATTATATTTCCTTGTTCATGATAATTGTCTGTTATTCATGCTATAATTGCGTTATCCGGAAATCGTAATACACGTGTGAATACATAGACCACAACATGTCCCTAGTGAGCCTCTAGTTGACTAGCTCGTTGATCAACAGATAGTCATGGTTTCCTGACTATGGACATTGGATGTCATTGATAACGGGATCACATCATTAGGAGAATGATGTGATGGACAAGACCCAATCCTAAGCATAGCACAAGATCGTGTAGTTCGTTTGCTAGAGCTTTTCCAATGTTAAGTATCATTTCCTTAGACCATGAGACCGTGTAACTCCCGGATGCCGTATGGGTGCTTTGGGTGCACCAAACGTCGCAACGTAACTGGGTGACTATAAAGGTATACTACGGGTATCCCCGAAAGTATCTGTTGGGTTGACACGGATCGAGACTGGGATTTGTAACTCCGTATGACAGAGGGGTATCTCTAGGCCCACTCGGTAATGCATCATCATAATGAGCTCAATGTTACCAAGTGTTTGGTCATGGTATCATGCATTACGGTACGAGTAAAGTGACTTGCCGGTAACGAGATTGAACGAGGTAGGGATACCGATGATCGAATCTCGGGCAAGTAACGTACCGATTGACAAAGGAAATTGCATACGGTATTACTTGAATCCTCGACATCGTGGTTCATCCGATGAGATCATCGAGGAGCATGTGGGAGCCGACATGGGTATCCAGATCCCACTGTTGGTTATTCACCGGAGAGTCGTCTCGGTCACGTCTGCGTGTCTCCCGAACCTGTAGGGTCTACACACTTAAGGTTCGGTGACGCTAGGGTTGTAGAGATATTAGCATGCAGTAACCCAAAAGTTGTTTGGAGTCCCAGATGAGATCCTGGACGTCATGAGGAGTTCCGTAATGGTCCGGAGGTGAAGAATTGTATATAGGAAGTCCAGTTTCGGCCACCGGGAAAGTTTCGGGGGTCACCGGTATTGTACCGGGACCACCGGAAGGGTCCCGGGGGTCCATCGGGTGGGGCGACCTATCCTGGAGGGCCCCATGGGCTAAAGTGGGGGGGCGGGGGGGAACTAGCCCCTGGTGGGCTGATGCGCCCCCTTGGGCCTCCCCTGCGCCTAGGGTTGGAAACCCTAGGGGTGGGGGGGGGGCGCCCCACTTGACTTGGGGGGCAAGTCCCCCCCCTAGGCCGCCGCCCCCCCCTTGAGATGGGATCTCTAGGGGCCGATGCACCCCCTAGGCCCCCTATATAAAGAGGGGGGAGGGAGGGCAGCCGCACCCTAGTCCCTGGCGCCTCTCTCTCCCCACGTACCACCTCTCCCTCTAGCTGAGCTTGGCGAAGCCCTGCCGAGATCGCTGCTGCTTCCACCACCACGCCGTCGTGCTGCTGGATCTCCATCAACCTCTCCTCCCCCCTTGCTGGATCAAGAAGGTGGAGACGTCTTCCCAACCGTACGTGTGTTGACCGCGGAGGTGTTGTCTGTTCAGCACTAGGATCATCGGTGATTTGGATCACGACGAGTACGACTCCCTCAACCCCGTTCTCTTGAACGCTTCCGTGCGCAATCTACAAGGGTATGCAGATGCTATCCTCTCTCTCGTTGCTAGATGACTCCATAGATTGATCTTGGTGAAGCATAGAATTTTTTTATTTTCTGCAACGTTCCCCAACAGTGGCATCATGAGCTAGGTCTATGCGTAGTTTTCTTTGCACGAGTAGAACACAAATTTGTTGTGGGCGTAGATGTTGTCAATTTTCTTGCCACTACTAGTCTTATCTTGTTTCGGCGGCATCGTGGGATGAAGCGGCCCGGACCGACCTTACACGTACGCTTACGTGAGACAGGTTCCACCGACTGACATGCACTAGTTGCATAAGGTGGCTAGTGGGTGTCTGTCTCTCCCACTTTAGTCGGATCGGATTCGATGAAAAGGGTCCTTATGAAGGGTAAATAGAAATTGGCATATCACGTTGTGACTTTTACGTAGGTAAGAAACGTTCTTGCTAGAACCCTATTGCAGCCACGTAAAAACATGCAACAACAATTAGAGGACGTCTAACTTGTTTTTGCAGCATTTGCCTTTGTGATGTGATATGGCCAAAAGTTTGTGATGAATGATATATATGTGATGTATGAGATCATGTTCTTGTAATAGGAATCACGACTTGCATGTCGATGAGTATGACAACCGGCAGGAGCCATAGGAGTTGTCTTAATTATTGTATGACCTGTGTGTCAATGAATAAACGCCATGTAATTACTTTACTTTATTGCTAAACCGTTAGCCATAGTAGTAGAAGTAATAGTTGGCGAACAACTTCATGGAGACACGATGATGGAGATCATGATGATGGAGATCATGGTGTCTTGCCGGTGACGAAGATGATCATGGCGCCCCGAAGATGGAGATCAAAGGAGCAATATGATATTGGCCATATCATGTCACTATTTGATTGCATGTGATGTTTATCATGTTTTTGCATCTTATTTGCTTAGAACGACGGTAGTAAATAAGATGATCCTTCATAATGATTTCAAGAAAGTGTTCCCCCTAACTGTGCGCCGTTGCGAAAGTTCGTTGTTTCGAAGCACCACGTGATGATCGGGTGTGATAGATCCTAACATTCACATACAACGGGTGTAAGACATATTTACACATGCAAAAAACACTTAGGTTGACTTGACGAGCCTAACATGTACAAACATGGCCTCGGAACACAAGAGACCGAAAGGTCGAACATGAGTCGTATGGAAGATACGATCAACATGGATATGTTCACCAATGATGACTAGTCCGTCTCACGTGATGATCGGACACGGTCTAGTTGAGTCGGATCATGTATCACTTAGATGACTAGAGGGATATCTAATCTGAGTGGGAGTTCATTAAATAATTTGATTAGATGAACTTAATTATCATGAACTTAGTCTAAAAACCTTTGCAAAATGTCTTGTAGATCAAATGGCCAACGCTCATGTCAACCTCAACTTCAACGCGTTCCTAGAGAAAACCAAGCTGAAAGATGATGGCAGCAACTATACGGACTGTGTTCGGAACCTGAGGATCATCCTCATAGCTGCCAAGAAAGCATATGTCCTAGAAGGACCACTAGGTGACGCACCCATCCCAGAGAACCAAGACGTTATGAATGCTTGGCAGTCACGTGCTGATGATTACTCCCTCGTTCAGTGCGGCATGCTTTATAGCTTAGAACCGGGGCTCCAAAAGCATTTTGAGCAACACGGAGCATATGAGATGTTCGAAGAGCTGAAAATGGTTTTCCAAGCTCATGCCCGGGTCAAGAGATATGAAGTCTCCGACAAGTTCTACAGTTGTAAGATGGAGGAAAATAGTTTTGTCAGTGAGCACATACTCAAAATGTCTGGGTTGCACAACCGCCTGTCCCAGCTGGACATTAACCTCCCGGACGAGGCGGTCATTGACAGAATCCTTCAGTCGCTCCCACCTAGATACAAGAGCTTTGTGATGAACTTCAATATGCAGGGGATGGTGAAAACTATTCCTGAAGTATTTTCAATGTTGAAATCAGCGGAGGTGGAAATCAAAAAGGAACATCAAGTGTTGATGGTCAATAGAACCACTAAGTTCAAGAAAGGCAAGGGTAAGAAGAACTTCAAGAAGGACGGCAAGGGAGTTGCCGCGCCCGGTAAGCCAGTTGCCGGGAAGAAGCCAAAGAATGGACCCAAACCTGAGACTGAGTGCTTTTATTGCAAGGGAAGTGGACACTGGAAGCGGAACAGCCCCAAATACTTAGCGGACAAGAAGGCCGGCAACACTAAAGGTATATGTGATATACATGTAATTGATGTGTACCTTAACAGTACTCGTAGTAGCTCCTGGGTATTTGATACCGATGCGGTTGCTCATATTTGTAACTCAAAGCAGGAGTTGCGGAATAAGCGGAGACTAGCGAAGGACGACGTGACGATGCGCGTCGGGAATGGTTCCAAGGTCGATGTGATCACCGTCGGCACGCTACCTCTACATTTACCTACGGGATTAGTTTTAAACATCAATAATTGTTATTTAGTGCCAGCTTTGAGCATGAACATTGTATCTGGATCTTGTTTAATACGAGATGGATACTCATTTAAATCCGAGAATAATGGTTGTTCTATTTATATGAGAGATATGTTTTATGGTCATGCCCCGATGGTCAATGGTTTATTCTTAATGAATCTCGAACGTGATGTTACACATATTCATAGTGTGAATACCAAAAGATGTAAAGTTGATAACGGTAGTCCCACATACTTGTGGCACTGCCGCCTTGGTCACATTGATGTCAAGCGCATGAAGAAGCTCCATGCTGATGGACTTTTAGAGTCTCTCGATTATGAATCATTTGACACATGCGAACCATGCCTCATGGGCAAAATGACCAAGACTTCGTTCTCCGGAACAATGGAGCGAGCAACCAACTTATTGGAAATCATACATACTGATGTGTGTGGTCCAATGAGCGTTGAGGCTCGTGGAGGATATCGTTATGTTCTCACTCTCACTGACGACTTGAGTAGATATGGGTATGTCTACTTGATGAAACACAAGTCTGAGACCTTTGAAAAGTTCAAGGAATTTCAGAATAAGGTAGAGAATCAATGTGGCTGAAAGATAAAGTTCTTACGATCAGATCGTGGAGGAGAATATTTAAGTCACAAATTTGGTATGCACTTAAGGAAATGTGGAATCGTTTCACAACTCACGCCGCCTGGAACACCTCAGCGTAACGGTGTGTCCGAACGTCGTAACCGCACTTTATTGGATATGGTGTGATCTATGATGTCTCTTACCAATTTACCGCTATCATTTTGAGGATACGCTCTAGAGACAGCTACATTCACTTTAAATAGGGCACCGTCTAAATCCGTTGAACGACACCGTATGAATTATGGTTTGGGAAGAAACCTAAGTTGTCGTTTCTAAAAGTTTGGAGATGCGATGCTTATGTCAAGAAACTTCAACCTGAAAAGCTCGAACCCAAGTCAGAAAAATGCGTCTTCATAGGATACCCTAAGGAAACCATTGGGTATACCTTCTACCTCAGATCCGAAGGCAAGATCTTTGTTGCCAAGAACGGGTCCTTTCTGAAGAACGAGTTTCTCTTGAAAGAAGTTAGTGGGAGGAAAGTGGAACTTGATGAAGTACTACCTCTTGAACCGGAAAGTAGCGCAGCTCAGGAAGATGTTCCTGTTGTGCCTGCACTGACTAGAGAGGAAACTAATGATGATGATCAAGGTACTTCAGATCAAGTTACTACTGAACTTCGTAGGTCCACAAGGACACGTTCCACACCAGAGTGGTATGGCAACCCTGTCCTGGAAATCATGTTGTTAGACAACGGTGAACCTTTGAACTATGAAGAAGCGATGGCGGGCCCAGATTCCAACAAATGGCTTGAAGCCATGCAATCCGAGATAGGATCCATGTATCAAAATGAAGTATGGACTTTGACATACTTGCCCGATGATCGGAGAGCGATAGAAAACAAATGGATCTTTAAGAAGAAGACGGACGCAGATGGTAATGTTACCATCTGTAAAGCTCGACTTGTCGCTAAGGGTTATCGACAAGTTCAAGGGGTTGACTACGATGAGACTTTCTCTCCCGTAGCGAAGCTGAAGTCCGTCCGAATCATGTTAGCAATTACCGCATACTATGATTATGAGATATGGCAAATGGACGTCAAAACGGCATTCCTTAACGGCTATCTTAAGGAAGAACTATATATGATGCAGCCGGAAGGTTTTGTCGATCCTGAGAATGCTAACAAGGTATGCAAACTCCAGTGATCCATTTATGGGCTGGTGCAAGCATCTCGGAGTTGGAACATTCGCTTTGATGAGATGATCAAAGCGTTTGGGTTTATGCAGACTTATGGAGAAGCCTGCGTTTATAAGAAAGTGAGTGGGAGCTCTGTAGCATTTCTCATATTATATGTAGATGACATACTTTTGATGGGAAATGATATAGAACTTTTGGACAGCATTAAGGCCTAGTTGAATAAGTGTTTTTCAATGAAGGACCTTGGAGAAGCTGCTTACATATTAGGCATCAAGATCTATAGGGATAGATCGAGACGCCTCATAGGTCTTTCACAAAGCACATACCTTGATAAGATATTGAAGAAATTCAATATGGATCAGTCCAAGAAGGGGTTCTTGCCTGTGTTGCAAGGTTTGAAATTAAGCTCAGCTCAATGCCCGACCACGACAGAAGATAGAGAAAAGATGAGTGTCATCCCCTATGCCTCGGCTATAGGGTCTATTATGTATGACATGCTGTGTACGAGACCTGATGTAAACCTTGCCGTAAGTTTGGTAGGAAGGTACCAAGTAATCCCGGCATGGAACACTGGACAGCGGTCAAGAATATCCTGAAGTACCTGAAAAGGACAAACGATATGTTTCTCGTTTATGGAGGTGACGAAGAGCTTGTCGTAAAGGGTTACGTCGACGCTAGCTTCGACACATATCTGGATGACTCTAAGTCACAAACCGGATACGTGTATATTTTGAATGGAGGGGCAGTAAGCTGGTGCAGTTGCAAGCAAAGCGTCGTAGCGGGATCTACATGTGAAGCGGAGTACATGGAAGCCTCGGAGGCAGCGCATGAAGCAATCTGGATGAAGGAGTTCATCACCGACCTAGGAGTCATACCCAATGCGTCGGGGCCGGTCACTCTCTTCTATGACAACACTGGAGCTATTGCCCTTGCCAAGGAGCCCAGGTTTCACAAGAAGACCAGGCACATCAAGCGTCGCTTCAACTCCATTCGTGAAAATGTTCAAGAAAGAGACATAGATATTTGCAAAGTGCATACGAATCTGAATGTCGCAGATCCGTTGACTAAACCTCTTCCGCGAGCAAAACATGATCAACACCAGAACTCTATGGGTGTTCGATTCATCACAATGTAACTAGATTATTGACACTAGTGCAAGTGGGAGACTGTTGGAAATATGCCCTAGAGGCAATAATAAAATGATTATTATTATATTTCCTTGTTCATCATAATTGTCTGTTATTCATGCTATAATTGTGTTATTCGGAAATCGTAATACACGTGTGAATACATAGACCACAACATGTCCCTAGTGAGCCTCTAGTTGACTAGCTCGTTGATCAACAGATAGTCATGATTTCCTGACTATGGACATTGGATGTCATTGATAAAGGGATCACATCATTAGGAGAATGATGTGATGGACAAGACCCAATCCTAAGCATAGCACAAGATCGTGTAGTTCGTTTGCTAGAGCTTTTCCAATGTTAAGTATCATTTCCATAGACCATGAGACCGTGTAACTCCCGGATGCCGTAGGGGTGCTTTGGGTGTACCAAACGTCGCAACGTAACTGGGTGACTATAAAGGTATACTATGGGTATCCCCGGAAGTATCTGTTGGGTTGACACGGATCGAGACTAGGATTTGTAACTCCGTATGACAGAGAGGTATCTCTAGGCCCACTCGGTAATGCATCATCATAATGAGCTCAATGTGACCAAGTGTTTGGTCATGGTATCATGCATTACGGTACGAGTAAAGTGACTTGCCGGTAACGAGATTGAACATGGTATTGGGATACCGACGATCGAATCTCGGGCAAGTAACGTACCGATTGACAAAGGAAATTGCATACGAGATTACTTGAATCCTCCACATCGTGGTTCATCCGATGAGATCATCGAGGATCTTGTGGGCGCCGACATGGGTATCCAGATCCCGCTGTTTGTTATTGACCGGAGAGTCGTCTCGGTCATGTGTGCGTGTCTCCCGAACCCGTAGGGTCTACACACTTAAGGTTCGGTGACGCTAGGGTTGTAGAGATATTAGCATGCAGTAACCCGAAAGTTGTTCGGAGTCCTGGATGAGAGCCCGGACGTCACGAGGAGTTCCGGAATGGTCCGGAGGTGAAGAATTGTATATAGGAAGTCCAGTTTCGGCCACTAGGAAAGTTTCGGGGGTCACCGGTATTGTACCGGGACCACCGGAAGGGTCCCGGGGGTCCATCGGGTGGGGCCACCTATCCTGGAGGGCCCCATGGGCTAAAGTGGGGGGGAACCAGCCCCTGGTGGGCTGGTGTGCCCCCCTTGGGCCTCCCCTGTGCCTAGGGTTGGAAACCCTAGGGGTGGGGGGGTGCCCCACTTGACATGGGGGGCAGGTCCCCCCCTAGGCCGCCGCCCCCCTTTGAGATGGGATCTCTAGGGGCCGGCGCACCCCCTAGTCCCCTGAGGGAGTCCTGGATTAGGGGGTATCCGGATGGCCAGACTATGACCTTTGGCCGGACTCCCGGACTATGAAGATACAAGATTGAAGACTTTGTCCCTTGTCCGGATGGGACTTTCCTTGGCGTGGAAGGCAAGCTTGGCGATACGATATGTAGATCTCCTCCCATTGTAACCGACTCTATGTAACCCTAGCTATCGGTGTCAAAACTGGCGGATCTCAGGTAGGGGGTCCCAAACTGTGCGTCTAGGCGGATGGTAATAGGAGACAAGGGGCACGATGTTTTACCCAGGTTCGAGCCCTCTTGATGGAGGTAAAACCCTACGTCCTGCTTGATTGATATTGATGATGTGGGTATTACAAAAGTAGATCTACCACGAGATCAAGGAGGCTAAACCCTAGAAGCTAGCCTATGGTATGATTGTTGTTCGTCCTATGGACTAAAGCCATCCGGTTTCTATAGACACCGGAGAGGGCTAGGGTTACACAGAGTCGGTTACAATGGTAGGAGATCTACATATCTGTATCGTCAAGCTTGCCTTCCACGCCAAGGAAAGTCCCATCTGGACACGGGACGAAGTCTTCAATCTTGTATCTTCATAGTCTTGGAGTCCGGTCGATGATGATAGTTCGGCTATCCGGACACCCCCTAGTCCAGGACTCCCTCAGTAGCCCCTGAACCAGGCTTCAATGATGACGAGTCCGGCGCGTATATTGTCTTCGGCGTTTGCAAGGCGGGTTCTCCTCCATATTCCATGTGTTTGCGGAATAGTGTCCGGTTTCCTTATAAATGTTGCGCTCCTTGGCTTCTACGTCCAATAATGGCCCTCTTCCACATGTCGTATGAATGCGAAAAGCCAGGGTATTTTTACGTTTTACCCCCTAGCTGCGCGAATAAGCTGCCTATAAGAGAGGCGAGGATCCAGATCCGAATCACACCATCCTCCTTCCGCAAGTACTCATCGAAGCGCATCTGACAAAAATCCATTCCAACATGGACAGTCGACGCGGCTCCTCCTCTCGCGCTCCCAGTCCTCAGCCTGGAGATTGGAGGAGATGTTCAGTCTCGCACAGCGAGTTAGTGACGCTCCAAGCAGAGGGATACCTTCCCCCAACCTTTATGGTTCCTGTTCGAGCCGGACTGGCCACCTACAAGGGTGGGAAGCAGGCGGAGAGCGTCCCCAATCCCTCCAAAGGAGAGCGGGTATGCTTCATACCCTACCTAATAAGGGGACTCGGATTTCCCATACATCCGTTTCTCTGGGGGCTCCTGGAGTTCTATGGACTCCAACTTCACCACCTCACACCTGCCTCCATCTTGCACATCGCGGGCTTTGTAGCTCTTTGCGAGCTGTTCTTGGGCATCGAGCCCCATTTTGCGCCGTCGAAGAGATTGTTTTGCCTCGTACCCCGTTCTCACGAGGGGTCGATATATTAAGTGGGCGGAGCCGAAATATGGCACATCGCCGGGACCGGATATCTATCCGGAACCCCGAAGAAGGCGTCCGAAGACTGGCCTTCGGAATGGTTCTATATGGAAGACGCCCCGCTGCCGGATCCAGTTCGGATCGGCCTCCCGAAGTTTAGTAACGCTCCTCTGAAGAAACGCCTAAGTTGGCGCCCGCGGAGCCCTCAACGGGAAGATGATAGGAGCGTCCAATATCTGATGGGCCGGATAAGGTTACTGGCCCATTCCGGATTGACCATGATTGGAGTCATGGCCACATGCATTATGCGAGGGGTGCAACCGCTCCAATATAGGGGCCACCCCATGTGGGGATTCAACGGGGAGAATGACGCCACCCGTCATGGCCGCAAGGGGCCGGGATCGACCGCCGATCTGGTGAAGATCCTGTTCGGCTTGTACAAGGGGGAGAAGCAGGACTTTCTCCGCACGAGTCCATTGAATGGATTCTCCATGAATAACCCTCGGAGCTAGGTAAGCGGACGTTTATATATCCGATCCGTGCTTTCAAAGTTAAGTGTCTTACTTTATGATTTCGACGCAGGAGCTGCACCGGGATGTGGAGGGCATACAAAGCCCGACTCCACAACCCGAGGATCCGGGAAGATCCCTTGATCCGGCCTCCGGAGAGGATCCGGACATAAAGGTGGAGCTGATTGACGGGGTGTTCCACCAACTCAGCATAGACAATGCTCTAGTCGCCATCACGGCTGACTACCCCAGTTTATCTCCGGCTTCCCAGGTGAGTACGACCGAAGTCCTGACACCATTACTTTTTTAATGCTTATTTCTGACCACGGCATACCAACGGTGCTTTGCAGGAGGTGCCTTTGCGGCGGGAAGCCGAGCCCGCGGCGACTGACCAACCAGGCTCAGTGCGGCCCAGCAGGCGGAAGAGGAGTGCGGCGCGAATCGAAATGTCGCCGCAAAGGTATGGTGCACCATTGTCTTTAAGGGAAAGAATCCTGGGAGGTATATTAATGCTTGTGATTCTTCCAGGAGAAAGAGCGCTCGCCGGACTGTGCCCGAAGAGGTTGCCAACCAAGCCTCCGTCAGCCAGGCTCCAACACCTGGTCCAGAGGATGAGGCGAGCACAAGGCGCGAGCCGGATGCTCCTCCAACGGAGGATGCTGACAGGATGTCCGCCACCAGGTCTGAGGTGGAGAGCGCCATGAATCACAGGCGCCGTCGGACAGTTCTTCGTGACGCGTGTTTCTCCCTAGAGGCGTTGAATGCCTTTAATGCGGGAGACGCGCACCTCTGTGCTGCTCAAGATGGTTTAACCAGAGCCATGGAGCAGTATGTGAAAGACATACGGGTGAGGAATTTCAATAGTTATATATGCCAGTAGCCCCCGAGACTTAAAATAGTTAAACTAACTGATTTAAGGATCATTTGTTATGCATGATCTTATGGAGAAGAATACCCACTTGTCCCAGGAGCTTCAAGAATGCAAGGCCCAACTTGAGGCCTCACTAGCCACCGCGGGGGGAGCCACAGAGTCCCCCTCTGGTAATACAAATTTCGAAAAGATAAGTAGTTTATGAAGTGCGGCGTGTGCGTTTAGTCTGACAATAATATTGCAGAGGGTGCCGGACTAGATCCGGACAAGCAACATCTGCTGCGCCAGCTGAATGCCGGCGAGAAGGTGCTTATGAGGGTGCAGCAGGAGAGGAACAAACTCCAAGATGCCAACACCCAGCTGGGCGAAGAACTAAAAGATGTTCGGGTCCAGCTGTCTAACTCCGTAAAGGAGAATCGGCTGCTTCGTCGCGGCATTTACAGTAAGTGCTTGGGCAAACTCTTTTGAAAAGAAGAGTTTGGCGAGGAAGTCGATTGACAGAAATGTGTCTGTAGGTGTGCTCACGGGTCGTCCGGCGGAGGAAATGCCTGGTTCCACGGGTGACCTTCTTCCCGAGCTGCTGCAACTGCACGAACATGTCCGGCAGGCGATGAGCGGCGTCGTGAAGGCCTTATGGCCGTCCGTCTCCCTACCCGAGGGTCTTGGAGGGCTTGCTGAGAAGCTTCAGGGAGTACGGCAGCGCTTCCGTTTGTGGAAGATATCTGCCTGCCGTCAAGGCGCCAGGGAGGCATGGGCCATGGTGAAGACGCAGTACACGAAGGCTGATCCAAACCACATGGCCGTGGTCGGACCTGTGGGGCCCGATGGGAAGGAGATCCCTGTGAGCCTGATGTACGGCCAAGTAGAGTTGGCCGCGAAATATTCCCAATGGGACTATAAACTAGACAGCCTGTTAGATGGGATTGAAGAGGAGTACAATCAGTCAGTTTGACGATGTAATTTAAAATGACATGTAAAATGCCTTCTAGCCGGATTGTAGATCGTTTGTCTTTGCGGAACTTTTTGCTTCAACCTCGGGACCCAACAGTTCGGAGTGTGTCCGAATACCCTCACAGTTATACAAAAACCGGGGCATGCATGGAGACCAGGCGTAGGGGTCATAAGTGCTTTATCAGACAAGTGCCCAACTAGCTATGTTATATTACATGGTTAGTAAGAAACATCTTCCAGGGAGAATAGTTTCGTTAGGGGTTCCTTTCCCTGGGAGACATGCCCTAAAGTGCATGTCCGGACTGCGAAAAGAGCAGAAAAAGCATCTGGGGGTAGATAAATAAATAAGTAATAAATCATCTTTCAAGTCACCGACCGAATATTCCCTTAAGAACGCTAGCCTTCGGCTTCACCCAGTCTGAGGTACACATCCGGCTAACCCGGCAGTAACAATCGCAGAGGTGCTCCCTTTACCTCCTAGCCGAACAATCGGGAACGTAGGGGTAAGCACAGGAGCCAGGCAACCCAGCTTGGCCAAAACTTAAGTCATATCGATGCATATAATGGTGAGTAAAAGGTACATGCGGAAGTATGACACATGTGTGGGGCATGACGCCCGTGTAAATAAGCTTCTGTTAAGGAAGCCCCTAGGTATAACGAGTGCGAGTAGCGCAGCAAGTGTGTGCGAACAATACACAGATCAGCCCTCAAAGGCTTTTACTGAAAGAGGGAGGAAAAGGAGGGAAACAAAAGACAGCGAAAAAAATATGAAAGGTGGACGGAGGAAGGAGATGAACTCTGAGTCCGACGCTAGGCGTAGAATCTTCGGAGACGGGCTGCGTTCCATGGGTTCGGCTCGAGTCGGTTGTCAGATGCGTTGCGTAGACGGTATGCACCGCCGGTAAGGACTTGGTCGATGATGAAGGGACCTTCCCATTTGGGCTTAAGTTTGTCCTTTTTCTTGTCCGGCAGGCATAGAACTAGCTCGCCAACATTGTAAGTTTTGGCCCGTACTTCTCTGCTTTGATATCTTTGAGCCTGCTGCTGATAGAATGCAGAACGGGATTTTGCCACGTCGCGCTCCTCTAAGGCGTCCAAACTATCCTGCCGATCCAACTCGGCTTCTGTTTCTTCGTACATGCGCACGCGAGGTGAGTCATGAATTATATCGCAGGGCAGAACTGCCTCTGCGCCGTATACCATAAAAAATGGTGTGAATCTGGTAGTGCGGTTTGGCGTGGTCCGCAGCCCCCAGAGTACGGAGTCGAGCTCCTCTACCCAGTGCGTGTTAGATTCCATGAGGGACCGCACTAATCTGGGTTTAATGCCGCTCATGATTAGACCATTTGCTCATTCGACTTGACTGTTAGTTTGAGGGTGATAGACTGAAGCGTAGTCGAGCTTGATGCCCATGTTTTTGCACCAGAGTTTAACCTCGTCGGCCGTGAAATTCGTGCCGTTATCAGTGATGGTGCTGCGGGGGACGCCAAAACGGTGTACTACCCCGGATATGAAGTCTATCACGGGTCCAGATTTTGCCGTTTTAACTGGCTTGGCCTCTATCCATTTGGTGAATTTGTCCACCATGACCATAAGTATTTTTGCTTGTGGGTTCCCCCTTTAAGGGGTCCAACCATGTCAAGCCCCCAGACCGCGAACGGCCAAGTGATGGGTATAGTTTTGAGGGCGGTGGGTGGCATGTGGCTTTGATTAGCAAAGAGCTGGCAACCGACGCATTGTTGGACTAAGTCATGAGCATCTGCCCGGGCTGTCGGCCAATAAAATCCTGTACGGAAGGCCTTGCCTACAAGGGCCCGGGCTGCGGCGTGGTGCCCGTCGAGTCCGGCGTGAATTTCAGCCAGGAGATTTCGCCCTTCCTCTTCGGAGATACACCTTTGAAGGACTCCGGTTGTGCTTTTCTTATAAAGTTCTCCCTCATGGACCTTGTAGGCTTTAGATCGCCGAACTATGCAGCGGGCCTCATTTTGGTCTTTGGGAAGTTCCTGCCTAATTAAGTAGGCTAGGAATGGTTCTGCCCACGGGGCAATTACTGCCATTATTTCGTGGGCTGAAGGTGTTATTTCATTGGCTGAGCCACCGATTGTGTCAGAATGTTCCGTGTTGGGTGGTGCAATTGGTTTCGGGTTGTTATTTCCGGACTCCTCTTCCCATAATACGGATGGCTTAAAGAGCCGCTCCAGGAAGATGTTTGGAGGGACGACGTCGCTTTTTCGCCGATGCGTGCCAACACGTCTGCTGCCTGGTTATTATCCCGGGCTACATGGTGGATTCTAGTCCTTCGAACCGAGCTGACATTTTTAGGACGGCGTTACGGTAGGCTGCCATTTTCGGATCCTTGGCGTCAAAGTCTCCATTTACTTGGGATATTGCGAGGTTTGAATCCCCGCGCACCTCTAGGCGTTGAATACCCATGGAGATTGCCATCTGGAGTCCATGTAGAAGGGCATCATATTCGGCTGCGTTGTTGGAGTCCGTGTACATTATTTGAAGTACGTATTGGACTGTGTCTCCGGTTGGGGACATCAAGACGATGCCAGCCCCCAAGCCGGCCAACATTTTGGAGCCGTCGAAATGCATGATCCAATTGGAGTATGCGCCGTACTCTTTAGGGAGTTCGACTTCAGTCCATTCGGCGATGAAGTCAGCCAAAACTTGCGACTTTATAGCTCGCCGTGGTTTGTAGGTTATGTCAAATGGTAAGAGCTCAATGGCCCATTTTGCAATCCTACCCGTCGCGTCGCGGTTGTTTATAATGTCGTTGAGAGGTACTTCGGAGGCCACTATTATGGAACACTCTTGAAAGTAGTGTCACAGCTTCCGGGATGCCATGAACACCGCGTATGCTACCTTTTGATAATGTGGGTACCGGGACTTGCATGGAGTTAAGACAGTGGATACGTAGTACATTGGTTTTTGAAGAGGGAATTTGTGCCCTTCTGTTTCTCGTTCGACGACGAGTACCACGCTGACAACTTGATGTGTTGCCGCGATATATAATAACATCGGTTCGCCCAGGTTGGGCACGGCCATGACCGGATTTATTGCCAATATGGCCTTAATTTCTTCGAGTACGGCCGTGGCGGCATCCGTCCATTCGAAGTGTTCGGTGCGCCGAAGGAGGCGATAGAGGGGCAGTGCCTTTTCTCCCAAACGGGAGATGAAGCGGCTTAGAGCCGCCATGCATCCAGTTAGTTTTTGTATTTGTTTGAGGTCTTTTGGGATATCCAATTGTGACAGAGCTTGGATCTTGGCTGGGTTTGCTTCAATTCCTCTACCGGATACAATGAAGCCCAGGAGCTTTCCGGCTGGTACGCCGAAAACACATTTTTCCGGGTTGAGCTTAATGTCATATGCTCGGAGGTTGTCGAATGTAAGCCTCAAATCGTCTACTAGAGTTTCGACGTGTTTGGTCTTAACGACCAAATCGTCTATGTATGCCTCCACTGTTTTGCCTATCTGGGTAGCCAGACATGTCTGAATCATGCGCTAATATGTTGCGCCGGCGTTTTTGAGTCCGAAGGGCATTGTGTTGAAGCAGAATGGTCCGTATGGAGTAATGAATGCCGTTGCGGCCTGGTCTATTTCTGCCATCTTTATTTGATGGTATCCGGAGTATGCGTCGAGGAAGCACAATGAATCGTGCCCTGCGGTAGCATCGATGATTTGGTCGATGCGGGGGAGGGGGAAAGGATCCTTTGGACAGGCCTTGTTAAGGTCTTTGAAAACGACACAAAGGCGCCAGGATTTGTCCTTTTTTGGTACCATTACCAGGTTTGCTAGCCAGTCCGGATGTTTTATATCTCTGATGAAAACGGCTTCTAAGAGTTTGGCTAGCTCCTCTCCCATTGCCTGTCTTTTGGGTTCGGAAAATTGCCGAAGAGCCTGTTTGACTGGCTTGAATCCTTTTAAGATATTTAGGCTGTGTTCTGCCAGTCTGCATGGGATTCCTGGCATATCTGAAGGGTGCCAGGCAAAAATGTCACAATTTTCCCGAAGGAATTCTCGTAGTGCGGCTTCTACATCAGGGTTTAATTGTGCCCCAATGGAGGCCGTCTTTGTGGGGTCCGTTGGATGGACATGGAATTTGACTATTTCGTCTGCTGGTTTAAAAGAGGTGGACTTAGATCTCTTATCGAGTATCACATCGTCCCTATTCACCGTGGAGCGCAGCGCAGTGAGTTCCTCTGTCGCTAGGGCTTCGGATAGTGCCTCTAGGGCTAGTGCGGCTGTCTTATTTTCAGCGCGGAGTGCTATATCTGGATCACTGACAAGAGTGATGATTCCATTGGGCCCGGGCATTTTAAGCTCATGTATCCGTAATGGGGTATAGCTTGGAAAATTGTGAATGCCTCTCGCCCTAACAAGGCGTGATATCTGCTGCCGAACGGGGCCACTTGGAACATGACCTCCTCGGACCTGTAATTGCCGGTGAGCCGAACACTACATCTAGTGTGATTTTTCCTGTGCAGCGTACTTCCCGACTAGGGATTATTCCTCTAAAGGTTGTGTTGCTTCGCTCAATGCGGTTCCAGTCTATTTCCATTTTTTGGAGGGTTTCCTCGTAGATGAGGTTTAATCCGCTGCCGCCATCCATGAGTACCTTGGTAAGACGAAAGCCGTCCACTATCGGACTGAGGACCAATGCGGCTGGTGCTCGGGCTGTTCGGAATTTAGGTTCATCGCTGGCATTGAAGGTGATAGCCGTGTCGCTCCATGGATTTGTTGTTGCTACTTGGTAGACTTCGGCGGGCCTGCGGATTGTTCGTTTCCGCATATTATTTGATGCAAAAGTCTCGAAGACTGTTAATACCGTACTGGTACTGTTGGGCTGGTTACCCGGGGCTAGAAAACTGTCGGTGTCAAAACCGGCGGATCTCGGGTAGGGGGTCCCGAACTGTGCGTCTAGGTGGATGGTAACATGAGACAAGGGACATGATGTTTTACCCAGGTTCGGGCCCTCTTGATGGAGGTAAAACCCTACGTCCTGCTTGATTAATCTTGATGATGTGTGTTACAAGAGTGGATCTACCACGAGATCAAGGAGGCTAAACCCTAGAAGCTAGCCTATGGTATGATTGTTGTTCATCCTATGGACTAAAGCCATCCGGTTTATATAGACACCAGAGAGGGCTAGGGTTACACAAAGTCGGTTACAATGGTAGGAGATCTACATATCCGTATCGCCAAGATTGCCTTCCACGCCAAGGAAAGTCCCATCCGGACACAGGACGAAGTCTTCAATCTTGTATCTTCATAATCTTGGAGTCCGGCCGACCATGATAATTCGGCTATCCGGACACCCCCTAGTCCGGGACTCCCTTAGTTGCCCTCGAAGCGGGCTTCAGCGATGACGAGTCCGGCGCGTATATTGTCTTCGGCGTTGCAAGGCGGGTTCTCCTTCAAACTTCATGTTCGTGTCGAATAGTGTCTGGCTTCCTTATAAATTTTGCTCTCCTTGGCTTCTACGCCCAATAATGGCCTTCTTCCACGTGTCGTATGAATGCGAAAAGCTAGGGTATTTTTACATTTTACCCCCTAGCCGTGCGAATGAGCCTCCTATAAGAGAGGCAAGGATCTAGATCCAGCTCACACCATCCTCCATCCGCAAGCTCTCATCGAAGCGCCTCTGACAAAAATCCGTTCTATCATGGATAGTCAACGCGGATCCTCCTCTCGCGCTCCCAGCCCTAAGCCAGGAGATTGGGGGAGATGCTCAGTTCCACACAGCGAGCTAGTGGCGCTCCAAACCGAGGGATATCTTCCCCCAGCTTTCATGGTTCCGGTTCGAGCCGGACTGGCCACCTTCAGGGGTGGAAAGCAGGCAGAGAGCGTCCCCAACCCTTCCAAAGGAGGGCGGGTATGCTTCGTCCCTTATCTAATAAGGAGACTCGGATTTCCCATACATCCGTTTCTCCGGGGGCTCCTGGAGTTCTACGGACACCAGCTTCACCACCTCACACCTGCCTCCATTTTGCACATCGCGGGCTTTGTAGCTCTTTGCAAGCTGTTCCTGGGCATTGAGCCCCATTTTGCGATGTGGAAGAGATTGTTTTGCCTCGTACCCCGTTCTTACGAGGGGTCGATATATCAAGTGGGCGGAGCCGAAATATGGCGCATCGCCGGGACCGGATATCTATCCAGCACCCTGAAGAAGGCGTCCGAAGACTGGCCTTCGGAATGGTTCTACATGGAGGACACCCCTCTGCCGGACCCAGTTCGGATCGGCCTCCCGGAGTTCAGCAATGCTCCCTCGAAGAAATTCCTGAGTTGGCGCCCGCGGAGCCCTCAACGGGAGGATGATGGGAGCGTCCATTATTTGATGGGCCGGATTAGGTCACTGGCCCATTCCGGATTGACCATGATTGGAATCATGGGTGCATTATGCGAGGGGTGCAGCCACTCCAATATAGGGGCCACCCTATGTGGGATTTCAACGGGGAAGATGACGCCACCCGTCATGGCCGCAGAGGGCCGGGCTCGGCAGCTGATCTGGCAAAGATCCTGTCCGGTTTGTACAAGGGGGAGGAGGAGGACTTCCTCCGCACGAATCCATTGAATGGATTCTCCATGAATAACCCTCGGAGCTGGGTAAGCAGACGTTTATCTACCCGATCGATACTTCCAAAGTCAAGTATCTTACTTCGTGATTTCGACGCAGGAGCTGCGTCGGGACGTGGAGGGCATACAAAGCCTAACTCCACAGCCCGAGGATCCGGAACGATCCCTTGATCCGGCCTCCGAAGAGGATCCGGACATAAAGGTGGAGCTGATCGACGGGGTGTTCCACCAACTTAGCATGGACAATGCCCTAGTCGCCATTACGGCTGACTACCCCGGTTTGTTTCCGGCCTCCCAGGTGACTACGACCGAGGTCTTGACACCATCATTTGATCCATGCTCAATTATGACCATCCTATACTGATGGTGCATCGCAGGAGGTGCCTTTGAGGCGGGAAGCCGAACCTGTGGCGGCTGACCAGCAAGGGTCAGTTCGGCCCAGCAGGCGGAAGAGGAGTGCGGCGCAAATAGAAACATCGCCGCAACGGTACGGCGCACCGTTGTTTTTAAGGGAAGGATCCCTAGGAGGTATATTAATGCTCATAACTTTTTCCAGGAGAAAGAGCGCTCGCCGGACAGTGTCCGGAGAGGTTGCCAATCAAGCCTCCGCCAGCCATGCTCCATCGCGTGGTCCGGAAGTGGAGGCGAACACAAGGCAAGAGCGGGATGCTCCTCCGACGGAGGATGCCGACAGGCTGTCCGCCACCCGGTCTGAGGTGGAGAGCACCATGAATCACAGGCGTCGCCGGACAGTTCTTCGTGACGCGTGTTTCTCCTCGGAGGCGTTGAATGCCTTTGATGCGGGAAACGCGCACCTCCGTGCTGCTCAAGATGGTTTAACCAGAGCCACGGAGCAGTATGTGAAGGACATACGGGTAAGTAATTTTAATAGTTATATATGCTAGTAGCCCCCGAGACTTAAAATAGTTAAAATAACTGATTTAAGGATCATTTATTATGTAGAATCTTACGGAGAAGAATACCCACCTGTCCTAGGAGCTCCAAGAGTGCAAGGCCCAACTTGAGGCCGCACTGGCCGCCACAGGGGGAGCCATAGAGACCCCCGCTAGTAATACGTACTTCGAAAAGATAAGTAGTTAACAAAGTGCGGCATGTGCATAAATCTGACAATAATATTGCAGAGGGCGCCGGACTAGATCCGGACAAGCAACAGCTACTGCGTCAGCTAAAGGCCGGCGAGAGGGTGCTTATGAAGGTGCAGCAGGAGAGGAACAAGCTCCAAGAAGCCCACACCCAGCTAGGAGAAGAGCTGAAAGGTGTTCGGGCCCAGCTGTCTGGCTCCGTGAAGGAGAATCAGCGGCTTCGTCGCGACATTTATAGTAAGTGCTTGAGCAAATTCCTTTGAAAAGAAGAATTCGGCGAGGAAGTCGATTGACAGAAATGTGTCTTTAGGTGTGCTCACAGGTCGCCCTGCGGAGGAAATGCCCGGTTCAACGGGTGACCAACTTCTCGAGCTGGTGCAACTGCTCGAACGTGTTCGGCAGGCGATGAGTGGCGTCGTTCAGGCCTTATGGCCTTCCGTCTCCCTACCTGAGGGCCTTGGGGGGCTTGCTGAGAAGCTTCAGGGAGTACGGCGACGTCTCCGTCTGTGGAAGATATCGGCCTGCCGTCAAGGCGCCAGGGAGGCCTAGGCCATGGTGAAGACGCGGTACCCGAAGGCTGACCCAAACCACATGGCCGAGGTCAGACCTGTGGGGCCTAATGGGAAGGAGATCCCTGTGAGATTGGTGTACGGCCAAGTAGGGCTGGCCGCGAAATATTCCCTACAGGACTGTAAATTAGACAGCCTGTTAGATGGGATTGAAGAGGAGTACAATCAGTCAGTTTGACGATGTAATTTAAAATGACATGTAAAATGCCTTCTAGCCGGATTGTAGATCGTTTGTCTTTGCGGACCTTTTCGCTTCAACCTCGGGACCCAACAGTCCGGAGTGTGTCCGAATACCCTTACGGTTATAAAAGAACCGGGGCATGCATGGAGACAAGGCGTCGGGGTCATAATTGCTTTATCAGACAAGTGCCCAACTAGCTATGTTATATTACATGGTTAGTAAGAAACATTTTCCAGGGAGAATAGTTCTGTTAAGGGTTCCTTTCCCTGGGAGGCATGCCCTAAAGTGCATGTCCGGACTGTGAACATAGCAGAAAAATCATCTGGGGGCAGATAAATAAGTAAGTACTAAATCATCTTTCAAGTCACCGACCGAATATTCTCTTAAGAACGCTAGCTTTCGGCTTCACCCAGTCTGAGGTACACATCCGGCTGACCCGGCAGTAACAATCGCAGAGGTGCTCCCTTTACCTCCTAGCCGAACAATCGGGAACGTAGGGGTAAGCACAGGAGCCAGGCAACCCAGCTTGGCCAAAACTTAAGTCATATCGATGCATATAATGGTGAATAAAAGGTACATGCGGAAGTATAACACATGTGTTGGGCATGAAGCCCGTATAAATAAGCTTCTGTTAAAGAAGCCCCCAGCTATAATGAGTGCTAGGAGCACATCAAGTGTGTGCGAATCAATGCGCAAATCAGCCTATAAAAGGTATTGAAAAAAAGTGGGAAGAAGGAGGGGGACAAGAGACAGTGAAAATGTAAAAAGGTGGACGGAGGAGTGAGACGAACTCTGAGTCCGGCGTTAGGCGTAGAATCTTTGGAGACGGGCTGCGTTCCATGGGTTCGGCTCGAGTCGATTGTCAGATGCGTTACGTAGATGGTATGCTCCGCCGGTCAGGACTTGGTCGATGATGAAGGGACCTTCCCACTTGGGCTTAAGTTTGTCCTTTTTCTTGTCCGGCAGGCGTAGAACAAGTTCGCCAACATTGTAAGTTTTGGCCCGTACTTTTCTGCTTTGATACCTTCGAGCCTGCTGCTGATAGAATGCAGAACGAGCTTTTGCCACGTCCCGCTCCTCTTCTAAGGCGTCCAAACTGTCCTGCCGATCCTACTCGGCTTCTCTTTCTTCGTACATGTGCACGCGAGGTGAGTCGTGAATTATATCGCAGGGCAGAACTGCCTCTGCGCTGTACACCATAAAAAATGGTGTGAATCCGGTAGTTCGGTTTGGCGTGGTCCACAGCCCCCAGAGTACGGAGTTGAGCTCCTCTACCCAGTGCGTGTTAGATTCCTTGAGGAACCGCACTAGTCTGGGTTTGATGCCGCTCATGATTAGACCATTTGCTCGCTCGACTTGACCGTTAGTTTGGGGGTGATAGACTGAAGCGTAGTCGAGATTGATGCCAATGTTTTTGCACCAGAGTTTAACCTCGTCGGCCGTGAAATTTGTGCTGTTATCAGTGATGATGTTGTGGGGGACGCCAAAACGGTGTACTACCCCGGATGTGAAGTCTATCACAGGTCCGGATTCTGCCGTTTTAACCGGCTTGGCCTCAATCTATTTGGTGAATTTGTCCACCATGACCAATAAGTATTTGTGCTTGTGGGTTCCCCCTTTAAGGGCTCCAACCATGTCAAGCCCCCATACCGGGAACGTCCAGGTGATGGGTATAGTTTTGAGGGCGGTGGGTGGCATGTGGCTCTGATTAGCAAAGAGCTGGCAACCAACGCATCATTGGACTAAGTCCTGAGCATCTGCCCGGGCTGTCGGCCAATAAAATCCTATACGGAAGGCCTTGCCTACAAGGGCCCGGGCTGCAGCGTGGTGCCCGCCAAGTCCAGCGTGAATTTCAGCCAGGAGATTTCGCCCTTCCTCTTTGGAGATACACCTTTGAAGGACTCCGGTTGTGCTTTTTTTATAAAGTTCTCCCTCATGGACCTTGTAGGCTTTAGATCGCCGAACTATGCAGCGGGCTTCATTTTGGTCTTCGAGAAGTTCCTGCCTGATTAAGTAGGCTAGGAATGGTTCCGTCCATGGGTCAATTACTGCCATTATTTCGTGGGCTGAAGGTGTTATTTCATTGGCTGAGCCGCCAATTGTGTCAGAGTGGTCTGAGTTAGGTGATGCAGCTGGCTCCGGATTGTTATTTCCGGACTCCTCTTCCCATAATACGGATGACTTAAAGAGCCGTTCCAGGAAGATGTTTGGAGGGACGGTCGCGTTTTGCGCCGATGCGTGCCAACACGTCTGCTGCCTGGTTATTATCCCGGGCTACATGGTGGAATTCGAGTCCTTCGAACCGAGCTAACATTTTTAGGACGACGTTGCGGTAAGCTGCCATTTTCGGATCTTTGGCGTCAAAGTCTCCATTTACTTGGGATATTGCGAGGTTTGAATTCCCACGCACCTCTAGGCGTTGAATGCCCATGGAGATTGCCATCCGGAGGCCGTGTAGAAGGGCCTCGTATTCGGCTGCGTTGTTGGAGTCCATGTACATTATTTGAAGTACGTATTGGACTGTGTCTCCAGTTGGGGACGTCAAGACGACGCCAGCCCCCAAGCCGGCCAACATTTTGGATCCGTCGAAAGGCATGATCCAATTGGAGTACGCGCCGTACTCTTTAGGGAGTTCGGCTTCGGTCCATTCGGCGACGAAGTCAGCTAGAACTTGGGACTTTATAGCTCACCGTGGTTTGTAGGTTATGTCAAATGCTAAGAGCTCAATGGCCTATTTTGCAATCCTGCCCGTTGCATCGCGATTGTTTATAATATCGTTGAGAGGTACTTCGGAGGCCACCATTATGGAACACTCTTGAAAGTAGTGTCGCAGCTTCCGGGATGCCATGAACACCGCATATGCTATCTTTTGATAATGTGGGTACCAGGACTTGCATGGGGTTAAGACAGTGGATACGTAGTACACTGGTTTTTGAAGAGGGAATCGGTGCCCATCTGTTTCTCGTTCGACGACGAGTACCGCGCTGACAACTTGATGTGTTGTTGCGATATATAATAACATAGGTTCGCTCAGGTTGGGCGCGGCTAGGACCGGATTTGTTGCCAGTATGGCCTTGATTTCTTCGAGTCCGGCCGTGGTAGCATCCGTCCATTCGAAGTGTTCGGTGCGCCGGAGGAGGCGATAGAGGGGCAGAGCCTTTTCTCCCAAACGGGAGATAAAGTGACTTAGAGCCGCTACGCATCTAGTTAGTTTTTGTATTTGCTTGAGGTCCTTTGGAATATCCAATTGTGACAGAGCTCGGATCTTGGCTGGGTTTGCTTCAATTCCTCTACCGGATACAATGAAGCCCAAGAGCTTTCCGGCTCGTACTCCGAAGACACATTTTTCCAGGTTAAGCTTAATGTCATATGCTCGGAGGTTGTCGAATGTCACCTTCAAGTCGTCTACTAGAGTTTCGACGTGTTTGGTCTTGACGACCACATCGTCTACGTATGCCTCTACTGTTTTGCCTATCTGGGTAGCCAGACATGTCTAAATCATGCGTTGATATGTTGCACCGGCGTTTTTGAGTCCGAAGGGCATTGTGTTGAAGCAGAATGGCCCATATGGAGTAATGAATGCCGTTGCGGCCTGGTCTTTTTCCGCCATCTTGATTTGATGGTATCCGGAGTATGCATCGAGGAAGCACAACGAATCGTGCCCTGTGGTATCATCGATGATTTGGTCGATGCAAGGGAGAGGGAAAGGGTCCTTTGGACAGGCCTTGTTAAGGTCTTTGAAATCGACGCAGAGGCGCCAGGATTTGTCCTTTTTCGGTACCATTAGTAGATTGGCTAGCCAGTCCGGATGTTTTATATCTCTGATGAATCCGGCTTCTAAGAGTTTGGCTAGCTCCTCTCCCATTGCTTATCTTTTGGGTTCGGAAAATCGCCGAAGAGCTTGTTTGACTGGCTTGAATCCTTTTAGGATATTTAGGCTGTGCTCTGCCAGCCTGCGTGGGATTCCTGGCATGTCTGAAGGGTGCCAGGCAAAAATGTCCCAATTTTCCCGAAGGAATTCTCATAGTGCGGCTTCTACATCAGGATTTAATTGTGCCCCAATGGAGGCCGTCTTTGTGGGGTCCGTTGGATGGACCTGAAATTTGACTATTTCGTCTGCTGGTTTAAAAGAGGTGGACTTGGACCTCTTATCGAGTATCACATCGTCCCTATCCACCATGGAGCGCAGAGCAGTTAGTTCCTATGCCGCTAGGGCTTCAGATAATACCTCTAGGGCCAGTGCGGCTGTCTTATTTTCAGGGCGGAGTGCTGTATCTGGATCACTGGCGAGAGTGATTATTCCATTGGGTCCGGGCATTTTGAGCTTCATGTACCCGTAATGGGGTATAGCTTGGAAGATTGTGAATGCCTCTCGCCCTAACAAAGCGTGATACCCGCTGCCGAATGGGGCCACTTGGAACATGACCTCTTCGGACCTGTAATTGTCCGGCGAGCCGAACACTACATCTAGTGTGATTTTTCCTGTGCATCGTACTTCTCGACTAGGGATTATTCCCCTGAAGGTTGTGCTGCTTCGCTCAATGCGGCTCCAGTCGATTTCCATTTTTGAAGGGTTTCCTCGTAGATGAGGTTTAATCCGCTGCCGCCATCCATGAGTACTTTTGTAAGACGAAAGCCGTCCACTATCGGACTGAGGACCAATGCGACTAGTGCTCTAGCTGTTCGGAATTTAGGTTCGTCGCTGGCATTGAAGGTGATAGCCGTGTCGCTCCATGGATTTGTTGTTGCTACTTGGTAGACTTCGGCGAGGCTGCGGATTGTTCGTTTCCGCATGTTATTTGATGCGAAAGTCTCGAAGACTGTTAATACCGTACTGGTATTGCTGGGCTGGTTGCCCGTGGCTAAAAAGCCTTCACCACTTTTGGCCACCTGCCGTAGTATCCAACATGCTCGAAGGCTATGTGTTGGAGTGGCGCCCTCCGTACTGTGGATTTTCAGGGTCCGTTGAGCCATCCCTCCAGTATGGTTCCGTACCATTTAGGGGTTTTTTGCTTTTTGGTTTTTAACCCAGGTGCTTGAGTATGACGCACCCTTTTATTTCGGACTGGGGTTGTATTCAGGGCCGGATTGTCCCAAAACCTAGTTTCGGTTTTCCAGGCACTCTCCATCGTGCAGTATTTTTGTACAATGGTCGCTAGGTCGGCGAAGCGTGTAACTTCGGGACGACTGATGGCGTTCATGATTCCCTTGTCCGTGCAATTGTTGCAGAAAATTGAGATTGCGCTTTCCTCACGGCAGTCCTTTATCCTGTTCATGACCAGGAGGAATCTGGCCCAGTAATGATGTACTGTTTCATCGGGCTCTTGCCGTATTTGAGATAGATGTCTTATGTTTGGGTGGGCGGGTGGAATTAAGTTCGGAACCCCGCCCGATCTGAGGCTCAAAGGCCAAGAAGCTTCCGGATTTGGAAGCTTGGTTTGCTGGACGCTTTCCAACGAATCTGGTCTGATGCCTGACTTTAGGTTCAGTATTTGATTAGCGTCTGTCCCTCCGCGGGAATCCGGCATGGAGGGATCAGGAATTCGGACATAGTTGGTTTTTAACATAGAAGAAGAGTCGCCGCATTGTTCCTCTACCAAAACAACATGGTGGGTAACCTGGGGAGAGTTAATTTCTCTCAGATCGGTTTTAAGCCCAATCTGATCGTAGTCGGTAGCGACTCCCAGGGCGGCGATGCGATCCAAGAGCTCGTTTACGAAGGAGACCTCAATCGGATCTAGCTGCTCGGCGAATTCCGAGCTGACGTGAAGATCACTTTTAATGGCCTGAGAGGTCATTGCCGGAGCGGTGGCCGAACAGACGGTCATAAGAAAACCGCCTAGCCAGATAGTTTGGCCGGCGGCCAAAGCTCCCTTGACGACGGTGCCGTCTTTAAAGACGGGAAAATGCATACTTCCTGATGGCGACGACATAGAGGAACTCTCAATGAAAGCACCAATGTCGGTGTCAAAACCGGCGGATCTCGGGTAGGGGGTCCCGAACTGTGCGTCTAGGCGGATGGTAACAGGAGACAAGGGACACGATGTTTTACCCAGGTTCGGGCCCTCTTGATGGAGGTAAAACCCTACGTCCTGCTTGATTAATATTGATGATGTGTGTTAAAAGAGTGGATCTACCACGAGATCAAGGAGGCTAAACCCTAGAAGCTAGCCTATGGTATGATTGTTGTTCGTCCTATGGACTAAAGCCATCCGGTTTATATAGACACCGGAGAGGGCTAGGGTTACACAAAGTTGGTTACAATGGTAGGAGATCTACATATCCGTATCGCCAAGCTTGCCTTCCACGCCAAGGAAAGTCCCATCCGGACACGGGACGAAGTCTTCAATCTTGTATCTTCATAATCTTGGAGTCCGGCCGACCATGATAATTCGGCTATCCGGACACCCCCTAGTCCGGGACTCCCTCGAAAACCTTCGCCACTTTTGGCCACCTGCCGTAGTATCCAACATGCTCGAAGGCTATGTGTTGGAGTGGCGCCCTCTGTACTATGGATTTTACAGGGTCCGTTGAGCCATCCCTCCAGTACGGTTCCGTGCCCTTTAGGGGTTTTTTGCTTTTTGGTTTTTGACCCAGGTGCTTGAGTATGACGCACCCTTTTATTTCGAACTAGGGTTATGTTCAGGGCCGGATTGTCCCAAAACCTGGTTTCGGTTTTCCAGGCACTCTCCATCGCACAGTATTTTTGTACTATGGTCACCAGGTCGGCGAAGCGTGTAACTTCGCGATGACTTATGGCGTTCATGATTCCCTTGTCCGTGCAATTGTTGCAGAAAATTGAGATTGCGCTTTCCTCACGGCAGTCCTTTATCCTGTCCATAACCAGGAGGAATCTGTCCCAGTAATGATGTACTATTTCATCGGGCTCTTGCCGTATTTGTGATAGATCGCTTATGTTTGGGTGGGCGGGTGGAATTAAATTTGGAACCCCGCCCAATCTGAGGCTCAAAGGCCGAGAAGTTTCCGGATTTGGAAGCTTGGATTGCTGGATGTTATCCAACAAATCTGGTCCGATGCCTGACTTTAGGTTCAGTACTTGATTGACGTCCGCCCCTCCGCGGGAATCCGACATGGAGGGATCGGGAATCCGGACATAACTGGTCTTTAACATAGAAGAAGAGTCGCCGCGTTGTTCCTCTACCACAACAACGTGGTGGGTAGCCTGGGGAGAGTTAATTTCTCTCAGATCGGTTTTAAGCCCAATCTGATCGTAGTCTGTAGCGACTCCCAGGGCGGCGATGCGATCCAAGAGCTCACTTACGAAGGAGAGCTCCATCGGATCTAGCTGCTCGGCGAATTCCGAGTTGACGTGAAGATCGCTTTTGATGACCTGAGAGTTCATTGTCGGAGCGGTGGCCGAACAGGCGGTCATAAGAAAACCACCTAGCCGGATAGTTTGGCCGGTGGCCAAAGCTCCCTTGGCGATGGCGCCGTCTTTAAAGACGGGAAAAGGCATCCCTCCTGATTGCGACGGCATAGAGGAACTCTCAATGAAAGCACCAATGTCGGTGTCAAAACCGGCGGATCTCGGGTAGGGGGTCCCGAACTGTGCGTCTAGGCAGATGGTAATAGGAGACAAGGGACACGATGTTTTACCCAGGTTCGGGCCCTCTTGATGGAGGTAAAACCCTACGTCCTGCTTGATTGATATTGATGATGTGGGTATTACAAGAGTAGATCTACCACGAGATTAAGGAGGCTAAACCCTAGAAGCTAGCCTATGGTATGATTGTTGTTCGTCCTATGGACTAAAGCCATCCGGTTTATATAGACACCGGAGAGGGCTAAGGTTACACAGAGTCGGTTACAATGGTAGGAGATCTACATATGCGCATCGTCAAGCTTGCCTTCCACGCCAAGGAAAGTCCCATCCGGACACGGGACGAAGTCTTCAATCTTGTATCTTCATAGTCTTGGAGTCCGTCCGATGATGATAGTTCGGCTATCCGGACACCCCCTTGTCCAGGACTCCCTCACTAGCCTTCTCCGGTGTCTATATAAACCGAAGATTTTTAGTCTGTAGGACGAACAACAATCATACCATAGGCTAGCTTCTAGGGTTTAGCCTCTCTGATCTCGTGATAGATCTACTCTTGTACTACCCATATCATCAATATTAATCAAGCAGGAGTAGGGTTTTACCTCCATCGAGAGGGCCCGAACCTGGGTAAAAACATCGTGTCCCTTGTCTCCTATTACCATCCGCCTAGACGCACAGTTCGAGACCCCCTACCCGAGATCCGCCGGTTTTGACACCGACATTGGTGCTTTCATTGAGAGTTCCTCTGTGTCGTCACCTTTAGGCCCGATGGCTTCTTCGATCATCAACCACGATGCGGTCCAGGGTGAGACTTTTCTCCCCGGACAGATCTTCATATTCGACGACTTTGCATTCCGGGCCAATTCACTTGGCCATCTGGAGCAGATCGAAAGCTACGCCCCTGGCCATCAGGTCAGATTTGGAAGTTTAAACTACATGGCTGACATCCGCGGAGACTTGATCTTCGACGGATTTGAGCCACAGCAGAGCGCGCCGCACTGTCACGATGGGCATGATCTAGCTCTGCTGCCGGACAGTGCCCAGAGCGCCACTCAGGTGTCCGCTCCGACCCTTAGCTCGGAGTCGACTGCGCCGGTCGAGGACGGGTGGCTGGACGCCGCCTCGGGGGCTGCAGTCTCTACGGCAATCAAGCCGAACACCAATCTTGTCCTTCACGGAGCTCGTGACTCCAAGGTGCCGGACTCCTTGCCGGACTCCGAATCTTCCGCACCCCTCCTGATCGAACCCAATTGGGCTCCGATCATGGAGTTCACCACCGCGGACATCTCTCAACACTCGCCCTTTGGCGACATCCTGAATTCACTAAAATCTCTCTCTTTATCAGGAGAGCCCTGGCCAGACTATGGTCAGCAAGGTTGGGATGTGGACGACGAAGAAATTCGAAGCCCACCCATCACCCACTTCGTAGCCACTGTCGACGATTTAACCGACATGCTCGACTTCAACTCCAAAGACATCAACGGTATGGACGCCGATGAAGAAGACGAACAAGAACCAGCACCTACAGGGCACTGGACAACCACCTCATCCCACGATGTATACATGGTGGACACACCTAAAAGAAACAACGACGAGGATCAAAAGGGCGCAACGAAGGATCGTTCCCTCGAAAAGCAATCAAAGTGGCGGCGTAAGCGCCGCGCCAAACCCCACCTCGATAGAGACCCAGCCATAGAGCAGGATGAACCGGCGGACGACGAACATGCCGTCGAGCAACCGTCCGAACAGGGCAACTTGGATAAACAAACCGAACAACCCGTCCCCGGCGAAGATAATAGTCCGGACGACCTCACGCCGGACAAGTTGCTGGAGAAGAAGAACCTCCACCAAAGGCTCGTCGCCACTGCGCGTAGCCTGGAAAAGCAGAAGCGGAAGCTCAAAATAGCGGAAGATGCACTCAGAATCAAATGGGGCAAAGTACTCAACACCACACACAAGTACGGCGACAGTCACCACACAAGAGCTATCTGAAGCGAAAATTGCTACCGGAATTTGATGAGGAGGCCTTAGAGCCCCAACAGTCAAAAAACAAGGAAGTCACCAGGTCGGATAGACGACCCCATGACCGACATCGAGCGGCAAAGGTCGCCGCACTCAATCCGGCACGCGATCCGCACAAGGATTCACATCAAAAAGACGGCCCAACTAGATCTATCTACGGGCCAAGAAAGCAAGCTCTAGTAAGCAATGCAATGCAACAAATATCCGAATATCGCGGCACACCCAAATACAGGGGCGCCGCACATCCCCTATGTTTCATCGACGAGGCGCTGGACCATGAATTTCCAGCGGGATTCAAGCCCGTAAACATAGAGGCATACGACGGAACAACAGATCCTGGAGTCTGGATTGAGGATTATATCCTCCACATACACATGGCTAGAGGAGATGACCTCCACGCCATAAAATACTTACCCCTCAAGCTCAAAGGGCCAGCCCGGCATTGGCTTAAAAGCCTTCCCGAAAACACCATAGGAAGTTGGGAAGAGCTTGAGGATGCTTTTCGGGCAAATTTTCATGGGACCTATGTCCGACCTACGGATGCAGACGATCTAAGTCGTATAACTCAACAACCCGGAGAGTCAGCCCGGAAACTCTAGAACAGATTTCTTACTAAAAAGTTAGATAGTCGACTATCCGGACGCCGAAGCCCTAGCAGCTTTCGAACATAGCATTCGAGACGAATGGCTCGGCAGACACCTCGGCCAAGAAAAGCCAAGAACAATGGCCGCATTGACAAGCCTCATGAACCGCTTTTGCGCAGGAGAGGATAGCTGGTTGGCAAGAAGCAGCACCAGCGACCCAAGTATATCCAAAGTCAGAGATGGAAACGAGAAACCGCGCCGTAGCAAGGAACAGCGCCAGATCAAGGATAATAGCCCGAAGAGCACGACAGTCAACGCCGGATTCAAAAGCTCTCGGCAGAATCAGAAAAAGCCGCCCCCCAAAGATAATAGGGACGAGCTATCTAACCTCAACAAAATTTTGGACAAAATATGCCAAATCAATAGTACTCCCGGGAGGCCTGCAAACCACACCCACAGAGATTGTTGGGTCTTCAAGCAATCTGGCAAACTCAACGCCGAACACAAGGGGCTCGACATACCAAGTGAGGATGATGACGAACCCCACAAGCAGAGCACCGGAGAACAAAAGAAGTTCCTGCAAGAAGTCAAAACAGTAAATTCACTTCATGTGACAAAAGGGAAAACAGAGTGGCGCCTATGGAGATACGCGCTATACGGCCTGTCCCAGAGGAGTCCCGCCACTGGTTGTTACAACCAATCACCTTCGATCATCAGGATTACTCTAGAAGTATCCGGAACGCAGGCTGGACTGCCTTGGTCTTAGATCTGATAATTGATGGACTCCACTTTACACAAGTCCTAATGGACGGCGGCAGTGATCTAAACCTGCTATATCAGGACACAATCCGCAAAATGGGGATAAACCCAGCAATAATTCGCCATGGCAACACTTCCTTTCAAGGGGTCACGCCAGGCCCAGATACCCATTGTATGGGTTCCCTCTTATTAGAAGTTATGTTCGGCTCCCCCGACAACTTCCAAAGCAAAAAAGCTAACCTTCCACATCGCCCCATTCATAAGTATCTATCAAGCACTACTGGGACGCGAAGCTTTCGCCCGCTTTAACGCAATACCGCATTATGCATCCCTTACACTCAAAATGCCTGGTCCACAAGACATCATCTCATTAAAGGGAAATATTGAGTGTTCCTCGAGCGCGGACGATGGTGCGGCTGCCTTGACAGCCGCACACTAAACCAGCTTTACTAGTTAGAGCACCTAAACAGGTCGTTCAAGACCCCGGACATGGCTCGACGAGTCCGGCGTAAACATACAAAGGCTTAATAGCCGCATACCCCTGTACAAGGGGCTCCACGCAGAGACAATAAAGCTCAATTCTACCCATTTTCAGTATTATACTTTGTTTATTTTAACATAGATTTCTCGCACGATTGTTTTCAACTAAGTTCCTCTCTTTTACAGACGAACACCATGCTACACCCGTCCAGGATACGGCACAACGGAGACACAAGCGCAGACGTGCAGTAGGGACCCGTTTCAAGGATTCTAGTCAGATTAAGACCCTACATAAACCTTTTTTACTGTCTCTTGTTGATAACATCCCCCGGTTTTTTGCTATAACCAAGGAGGAGGCTGGCGTCTTGGCATGTGGCCACGCTAGAATTCTGCACGTACCTGGACACCAGGGGCTTCTTACCAAGGGCTTTTGTTCAGCCCGTTTTCATAAAGACCGAATACCTTAGGGAGTGTTCGGCATCGCGAGTTTGGCCTTATATGCATCAGCTCTGAATCATGTCTTTGGTCAAATGTTGGGTTTGCCCGGCTCCTGTGTTTTGCTGCCTTACGTTCCGCTCTATCGGCTAAGGCGGCACCAAGAGAACTACTGCGATTGTGCCCCGGTTCGGCCAGGCGAGCACCTCAGTAGAGAAAGCCGAAAACTGGCTGCCATGATATAGCGAGAGACTGGTTAACCACTCGATGACTTGCCAGAATCTTTAGGATTCCTCCGCATTAACGAAGGGCCGTTTCCCGGTCAGGCACACACGCGCCCCTAATTCAGGAGAGCGCGGTGCCCCTAGGGGCTATTCAGTAGCCCCACTGTCAAACTCCTATGGCTAAGTGAAAGTGATAAAGCATTATAGTCCGGTTGCCTAGTTCGCTGCGCTATCACCTCCTTTATAGGACCAAGACATTGGATCAAGTGTGAAAATGCGCCTTCTGCAAACACCCCCGCATTATATGCGTGGGGGCTGAAGCCAACGACTGCCATCTTTCAGGTTATATACACATATACATTAACGGCCGCACAGGAGGTATTCTAATTCTTAAAAGCACAAGTATAAAAAGCTTTTATATTTCATCCAAACATGGTCTTACAGTAGTACATGTTATTCGAACATAACATCCTTCGAGCACTACGTCTTTATTAAACGAGCGCCCTGCAGAACTTCCTCAAAATAGTGCTTGGCAGGTACTCGGCTTTCGTCCGAATCCTAGGATGCAACAGCACTGGCCTTCATCTCCGCCCAGTATGTCTTGACACGGGCAAGAGCCATCTGTGCACCCTCTATGCATGCTGACCTCTTCATTGCATCAATATGCGGCACCGCACCAAGGAACTGCTGCACCAAGCTAAAATAACTCTTCGGCTCGGGCCCTTTCGGCCACAGATGACTCACGACATGCTTCATGGTGAGTCCGGATAACCTGTTCAGCTCCGCCCATGCGGCCAAACGATCGGATACCGAAAGTGGGCGCTCTGGATTGTGGAACTGCGACCAAAAAAGTTCTTCCAATCCGTGGTCATTTAGACCCCGGAAGTGTTCGGTCGCGTCCGCGGCACTCGCCGTCAAATCCAGATAAGTGTTTGTCGCACTCCACTTCCGGTCCAATGGAGCATACTTAGGATCCCCGAACTTCATCCGCAGCATATAGGGCTTTCCAGCCATGATATCTCCGGCCTGACGTAGCTCCTCCTTCATAGCTCTCATTGCAGAGCGAGTGTCCTTGGCCTCGGCCGTGACCTTTGCTAGGTCCTTCTGTGCCACCCTATCTTCTTTTTCAAGAAGCTTGCAACGGTCGGCAACATTTTTCAATTTTGCAGCCATCTCGGCCATTTCCTTCTTGATCTGGCAGTGCACAGCTTGTTCGACTTTTAGCTCTTCAGCCGCCTTTAAGACAGTCGCATCACTTTTCCTGGCTTGCTCCTTGGCTCGGGCAAGTTCCGCCCGAAGGTTCTCCATGGCAGCGGCACCATCTGCATTAAGCACACATGTTATAAGGTACGAGCATCAAGCTCCTCTTACCAGATGCCTTCGGAGACATTACATACCTTGTGCCTCGTCCAGCCGCTCATTGACAAGCGCGATGTCGGCATCTGCCACGTCAAGTTGCCGCTTTAGCTCGGCAAATTCATCAGTCCGGCTAGCCACCGAACACCTCGCCACCTACATAGGAAAGGCGACATATAATACCTGGGATTATGATCCTCTGCGCGCCATCATTTTTGACAACGTACAAAGTCTCAGGGGCTACTATCTATACAGGGCGCATTTTATATATGCGGATCTGTCAAAAGGTACATCATTTCGCGAACCTCAAAACCTGTCAGTAAACTCCTGGCGGCCTCGTACAATCCGCTTTCCGCGGATGAAATCCTTCTAATCACCGTGTTCATCAACACACGGTGTTTTTTTGAGATAGACGCTCGCTCAAGCAGATCCTTCAGCTCCTCCGACCATGCACCGGACGGTGCCGGATTAGTCCGAAGACCTTTTTCGAAGGCCGGATTCAGAGAAACCCTCCGAGACGACACCTCAGGGTCGCCCGCCTCATAAGATGGTACATCTGGGGGAGGCGTTCCGCTCTCCATCGTCTCTGGACGAAGATCCCCTGAAGATGAGCTCTGCTGAGAAGGGTTGAGATCCGAACTGCAAGGTAAAATTTATCTTCCTCAGAAATAAAACAGGGATGTCACTCATTTTAAAACCCCTCTCTTTACTTACGGCTCGGTGGAGAGCTGATCCCCTTGGGGGCGCAATGCAGCCGGAGCACCCTCCGGCGCCGGACCCTCTGACGAAGATTTCTTCCCCCGCTTTGAGGGCATCGCCTCTGGGTCTTCAGAGGCGGTCCTTTTCTTTCCCTGGTTAGGGGAATTCTTGATTCCTCCTTTCCTGACAGCCTTCTTCACGGAGGCGGTGCTTCTCAGTTCCCCTCTTCGCCTTCTTCCAAAGGCGCAATCTCCAGCATCCTGGTCAACACGGGATCCGGCGTGGTCTCAGGGAGGGGGTCGGACACCTGATAAGCTTTGCTTTTGCTATCCACTCCTGTTCGAAGGATAGCTCTTTTAAAGGGCAATTTTATGATAAACATACGGGTAGCGTGTCTGGGTACAGGGCTACTTACTTGAGTGTCTGGGTGATTGCAGCTCAGACCTGCGTCCTCGGACGAGTCCACACACATTGCTTGTGATCCGAAGAACAATTTATACATCTCGATGGGTGTCGTGCCCATAAAATGTTGGAGGACTCGCGGTCCTTCTGGATTAAATTCCCACAGGCGGAGGGGGCGACGTTTGCAGGGCAGCATGCGGCAAATCAGCATAACCTGCGCCACTACGGCCAAATTGACATCTCTTTCTAGGAGATCTCGAATGCGGCCCTACAGCAAGGGCACGTCCTTGGACGGCCCCCAGTTAAGCCCTTTATTGACCCATGATGCTAGCCATGGTGGGGGACCCGAGCGAAAAGCAGGTGGCGCCACTCATGTGGTGCCCCTGGGAGCTGTGATGTAAAACCACTCTCGTTGCCATAAGCCGAACTCCTCTTGAAAAGAGCCCTCGGGCCATGAAGCGTCGGCAGTCTTGCTTATGACAGCACCTCCGCACTCAGCGTGCTGTCCCTCGATTATCTTCGGTTCTACCATGAAGCTCTTAAGCCACAGTCTGAAGTGAGGAGTAATATGGAGGAAGGCCTCACACACGACAATGAACGATGAGATTTGGAGGATGGACTCCGGAGCTAAGTCGTGAAATTCCAGCCCGTAATAAAACATGAGCCCCCTCACGAAGGGATCAATCGGGAAGCCTGGACCCCGAAGGAAGTGAGATGTGAACACCACGCTCTCACCGGGCTGGGGAGTGGGGATAGCCTGCCCTGGAGCAGGCAGCCTATGCGAGATTTCGCCGGTTAGATACCTGGCATCTCTCAGCTTTCGCACGTCTTCTTCTGTAACGCAGGAAGGCATCCACCGGCCTTGGAGGTCGGAGCCGGACATCATCGAAGGTCTGAAGCGCCTGAATCTGGAGCTTTGGGTGTTGGAACTCGAGGCGAGGGGCGGATTTGATGGGATTGAAAGAAAGGAGTCGAACCTTGGTCTCTTTATAAAGGGGTTGAATACCAAGAGCCCTCCCCGTGACCGTCTGGGACTCACTTTCAATTAAGAAGTCATACCCATGGCACAGTTGGGTTACCCACGCCCGTATTGATGAGAATCTCGGAATAAGGGGACACGATCTCTGCTTTGACAAGACGTGCCAAGGAAACCGCCTCGCTAAATACACTGAGGTGGGACAGTAAAATGATTCAAATAAAGGCTTGGTTGTGGCATGATGTCACGCTACAGAATACGTCAGCAGATTAAATTTGTGCGAATATTATTCTCTCTATGGTGGTATGTGGAAATTATTTTGCAGAGCCGGACACTATCCTTGTGTTCAAACATCTTCTATGAAGTATTTGGAGGAGGAACCCGCCTTGCAATGCTGAAGAAAATTTGCACGCCGGACTCGTCGTCATTGAAGCCTGGTTCAGGGGCTACTGAGGCCGGGGTGTCCGGATGGCCAGACTATGTGATGAAGTCATGTACCTAGGGTAGGGTTATGGACCTGTCCAAGGTACCCTCCCCAAGGGCATCTCTTAGAAGAAGCCGTCTTCCAGTCGACCAAGAGGGATTCCACTCGACCGGCTAGAAGACACTCGACGAACCTGAAGACACTCGACCATGAAGACTCACTCGGCCATCAGGAGTTCAAGATCTACTTTGTATCCAAACGGTCCGTAATTAAGTAGTCTTTATGGCCATGATGACACTTTATGTAAGGCGTTACCAGTAACGTCTGGCCTTAATGTACTTTAACCCTCCGCTACGTGGGCTGGCTGGGGTCTTGGCGTCCTCTATATAAGCCACCCCCCTCCACTGGTAGAAGGGTTCGCACCCCTGTACCTTTCACACACGTAATCCAGTCGACCGCCTCCGGGCTCCGAGACGTAGGGTTGTTACTTCCTCCGAGAAGGGCCTGAACTCGTAAAACACTCGTGTGTACAACTGCTCCATAGCTAGGATCTTGCCTCTCCATACCTACCCCCCATTCTACTGTCAGACTTAGAACCACGACAGTTGGCGCCCACCGTGGGGCAGGTGTCTTAGCGACTTGTTGGAGAAGTTGCAATCTTTTCAATTCCCATCATCATGGTTTCAGGCGGATTTTTGGTTAAGGGCCGCGAGATCCGTCTCGGCGCGCTCACGTTCGTCGCCGACGACTCTGCCTAGCTGCAGGAGGCTCCGCTTGACGTGGATGCGCTCCCGGTCCGTGGAGCAACGCATTTTCGAGCATGCGTCCGCGGCGTCCTTCTGCGGCAACCGTCGACTCCATATTGGTCAGTTTTCGTATTATCCTCCCTCCCAGCTTCCCGCCGGCGTAAGCGCTTCGGTCGGTCGAGGCTCCAGCGGTGGATGAGGCACGCAGTGGCTCGCCAGTCGACCGCTGCCCAAGTCGCGGCAATCGAGCCCGACGAATCTCTCTACGGCCTGTTCGACCTGTCGACTGGCTCCGCAGAGACTACATCCGAATGCGACAGCAGTGACCCGGCGGCGGAGGTCCTGATGGTCAATGGGCCGCATGTTCCTCCCGGCTTACCTGGCACCGAGGGAGGCAACGGCGGGGGCGATCCGTCGCACGACCATGAGGAGTACTGTCCCGAGCCCCTCGACTCGCAGCAGAGGGAGGAGCTTCGCCACTGGAACATGGATGTGCTTCATACTCCAATCATTGGAGAAACCCCTGAGGCCCGCGCCTTAGAAGACGCGCGCTTGGCCAACCTGGCTAAGCGCACTCGACTAGAGAACCTTCAGCGAGCACTCGACGAGCGCGCGCGTCAACGGGTTCCGGACTCCAGTCGACGCCAACTCTTTAAACCTCCGACTCAGGTATACCGCACTCCAATCCAGAATTTGGCAGCTGCAAACACGTATAGCAGAGTCGATTCAGCCTTCCCAGTTAGAGGCTGGCAGAGGCTTGATGCAGATCAGGGATTTGCTCCGGGCAGCTGGGGATCAGAATTCGGTTGTGTCACAGTCGCGGAACAGGATTCATAGCAGGTCCGTGGCAGCGAATACTGTCCAGTCAGCTCATAGCCCCAGATCACCCCCGAGGCGTGAAGGGCATGGCGACCGACACGATCAGTACATGAACTATGAGCAGGATGATCACCGAGTCGATCGCAACGATCGACGTCGAGTGCCCACCCCTCCCCGGAGAGGTGGATCATATATGCCTCGACAGCAAGATAACAGACGCCAGTACAGTGGCGGACGAAGAATTCCAGTCGACCCTAGAGAACCAGGCTTTGACGCGAGATCCATCATTGCTCATGGTCTGGTCGACCGGAACAGAGCCCACAGAGAGGGTAATGACAGAGACATACCCACCAGCAGCCGAGTGCACGTCTCCGGACCAGAGTGTTTCAGCAGAGCCATTAGAGCTGCGGTGATTCCTCCCAACTTCAGGTTGGCGACTGGAGTCAGCAAGTTCAACGGTGAGTCCAAGCCCGACACTTGGCTTGAGGACTACCGAGTGGCTGTTCAGATTGGCGGTGGAAATGATGAGGTGGCCATGAAACATTTGCCTCTCATGTTGGAAGGGTCAGCCAGGGCATGGCTGAATCAGTTGACACCCAGCAGCATCTACACGTGGGAGGACCTCTCCCGAGTGTTTGTCAGGACATTCGAAGGAACGTGCAAGTGGCCAGCAGGGCTGACAGAGCTGCAGTCTTGTGTAAAGAAGTCGAATGAGACTGAGAGATTACATCCAGAGGTGGATCACACTGCATCATACAGTAGAAAATGTATCCGATCACCAGGCGGTCTACGCCTTCAAGGAGGGCGTAAAGTACAGAGAGCTAAGCCTGAAATTCGGTCGAACCGGAGACATGTCTTTGAGTCAAATGATGGAAATAGCCACCAAATATGCCAATGGTGAGAAAGAGGATCGGCTCCGGAGCGGCAAACACAAGTCAGTCGCCCAAGACACCGGAGGTGGAAATTCCAGTCGGAGCAAAAGCGTAAAGCTGAGCCAGCCGCACCTGGAGAAGCCTTGGCCCTGAACCAAGGAAAATTCAAAGGGAAACCCAAGGGGCCTTGGAACCCCAAGAAGGTAAAAGATAAGGAAGGAAATGACGTGTTGGATTTGCCATGTCACATCCACACCAAGAAGGACGAAGAGGGTAATTTCATCTACCCGAAGCATACCACTCGACAATGTCGACTCGTGATACAGCAGTTCCAAGGGAAGCAGTCCAAGGACAAAGAAAAAGAGTCGGACAAAGTTGAGGACAAGGAGGATAGTGACAGAGAATATCCGCAGGTCAATTCCACCTTGATGATTTTTGCCGATGTTGAGAGCAAAAACCGACTGAAAGTTATAAACCGAGAGGTGAACATGGCTGCTCCGTCAACACCCAATTACCTAAAGTGGTCTCAGACTGCCATTACGTTCGACCAATCTGATCACCCCACGCACATAGCCACCCCTAGGAGGCAAGCGTTGGTGGTCGACCCGGTCGTTGAAGGCACTCGATTGACCAAAGTGTTGATGGATGGCGGCAGCAGTTTGAATATACTGTATGCTGAGACACTGAAAGGGATGGGCATTCCGATGTCCAGACTGAGCACGAGCAATATGAGTTTTTATGGAGTCATTCCCGGCAAGAAGGCCGCGTCACTCGATCAGATTGCTCTTGATGTAGTTTTTGGCGATTCAAAGAATTTCCGCAAAGAGAAGCTGCCATTTGAGGTTGTGGATTTCCAGAGTGCCTATCATGCAATTTTGGGCAGACCAGCATATGCACGTTTTATGGCTCGACCTTGTTACGTGTACCTCAAACTAAAGATGCCAGGTCCTAAAGGCGTGATCATTGTCGTGGTTCTAAGTCTGACAGTAGAATGGGGGTAGGTATGGAGAGGCAAGATCCTAGCTATGGAGTAGTTGTACACACGAGTGTTTTACGAGTTCAGGCCCTTCTCGGAGGAAGTAATAGCCCTACGTCTCGGAGCCCGGAGGCGGTCGACTGGTTTCTGTGTATATGAGTTACAGGGGTGCGAACCCTTTACACTGAGGAGGGGGGTGGCTTATATAGAGTTCGCCAGACCCCTCCGGCCCTCAGTTATGCAGGGTTTAAAGTACATTAAGACAGGGGGTTACTGGTAACGCCCTCATAAAATACCATGAAGACTATTAAAGCTACTTAATGACAGACCGTTGCGTGCTGAGTGACTTTAGGTCTCCTAGCCGTCTAGTGGTTAGCTTCATGGTCGAGTGGCTATCTTCATCATCGAGTGAAGTCCCTCCTGGTCGAGTGAAGTCCCTCTTGGTCGACTGGAAGGTAGCTTATTCTAAGGATGTCCTTGGGTAGGGTACCTAGGATAGGACCATGACCCTACCCTAGGTACATGACTTCATCATTAGCCCCCGAATGGATCGAGGTTCGAGTGAGGAAGGGGTTGATAATTTTCTCCGACCTATTTCCCGTGCTCTGATGATGTCGTATCCTGGATCAGCGATTTTTCTTTTTTGGCGTTGGCATCAACTTTTCTTTCAGTCGCCTTGATCCATTCTTTTCTTCTGTCGAGTGAACTTTTGAACTTAGTGAACTTCCGAGCGACGGATCGCAGGAAATCTACCGTCTGACAGACTGATCTACCGTTAGCGGATTTTGTGGGATCCGGATTTTGGGAAGCGCGCAAAGCGGGGCGGACCGCGGTACTCGGATGGGATAAGGTGTGAACGCCTCGATTTCTGCGCCGCCTTTTTCGCCACGTATCACGCGTGCGCGACTATTTCGGGATGTGACAGGACCGCCCGGGCCTACTTGTCAGCCACTCGGAAGCGTCCTTATATAAAGCGCCAGGCGAGGGTTTTTGAACAGTGTGTTCTCATTCTTCTCTCTGCCCTCTTTGCCTCCGCCCACTGTGCCTGCTCTCGCCTCCGCCTATCCACTCCTCGCATGCTTCGCCGGCGACAATGGTGAAGGAGAAGACGGCGGCCTTGGAGCATGCGAAGAAGGCGACGGCGACGGGGAAAGTGAAGGGGAGAGCGTCCAGTCGGGGCGGATCTTCGTCAAGGTCCCGCCTGCCAAAAGGTTGGGTCCAAGGGGATTGGATCCGTTCGACCATCACCGAGACGGATCTCAATGACCTGGCCAACGAGGGTTTGATCCCCCACGGGTCAGCAAGGCTTCCGGGGACCGAGTGTCAACCGCAGCCGCAGGAGGGTGAGTGCGTTCTCCTAGCCACTCATGTAGACCGTGGATTCTCTCTGCCGCCGAGTGTTTTCTTCCGAGGGTTTCTGAACTTCTTTGGGGTGCAACTCCACCATTTCACTCCCAATTCCATTGCCTATCTTGCTGCTTTTGTGTCCATGTGTGAGAACTTCCTAGGTTGTCGACCACACTGGGGTCTCTTTAAGCACATATTCACCTATCGCTCACAGACGGTGAAAAAGGCGAGTCCGGATGATGAGAGGACTAAGGTCATCCAGATGTGCGGGGGTCTTGGCATTCAGATGAGGAATAAGAGTACTTTCCCGGCCATGACCCTTCCTGAGTCGGTCAGAGGGTGGCAGTCGACTTGGCTCTACTGCCAAGACGAGTCGACGCCGGGGCAGTCGACTGGTCTCCCTCCGTTCTCCATGGACCGAGTGGACAAACCATCTTCTCTGAAGGTGCTTGCTGAGGAGAAAGCTCAGGTAAAAATGTTGATGGAGCGCGTAGTCCAACTCGTTAGGGACGGAGTGACGGGTATGGATCTTCTGGAGGTCTTCCTTAGACGGCGCATCCAACCGCTTCAGTACCGAGGCCACCCGATGTGGCTGTACTGTGGTACCGAAGACACCACTCGGGTCCATCCAGAAGCGGTCAACGACGCCACACTGGAGAGGTGGGTGGCCGCAATCACATGGAATAAGGACAACCCTCGAGGGGCTAGGAGGATCCCGCCACTCGACTGTACCTACACACCGGACACGATATGACCACTTATCTCCAATTGTAATCTTGCTTCATTCATTCTGCTTCGCTGCAAATTGGTCGATTGATCTTTGTTTTGTTTTGTTGTCTGACAGGCCACCACTGAGTTATACTCTATGCCCAACGGAGCGCAAACACCGACTGAAGAGGAGGAAGGAAGTGGGGGCGAAAGCCCGGAGGAGTGGGATTCGGATGCTGACGACGATGATGAGGGTGATGACTCTGGTGAGGAGGAAGAGGAGGAGGAGGAGGAGGAGGAGGAAGTTGTACCTCCTCACTCGGAAAGACGCTCGAAGCTTGTCCATGATCCCGCGGCCGAGCGTGGTAAGGGGGTCGCAACCGTCACGCAGTCGTCCAAGCCCTCGGACTACTTCTCCGGTGCCGACTGAGAAAGCTCCGAAGCAATCTCGAGTGGCACCGTCGAAGTCGGCGAAGGTCTTGCCGAAGATGAAGATGGTGATCCCCACTATCTTAGGGTAATGGTGTAGCTTGAGTTTGTCTGTTCCACATGAACTTATTCTTGGTCGACTCATGAGCTAATCGACTGACTTCTGGAACTGCAGTGCTGCTACTTCTGATACCTCAGCCAGAGCTGAAGACCAGGAGATGGAGGATGCTGTTACTTCGATACCTAGTATGACTCTTGTAGTTCCGTCTTCAGTCGATTGGCTTCTTGTCTCTAATTTTGATTCTTTTTCTGCAGCTTCATCTAACGTCGTTATCGACCTTCTCGACGACGACGAGGAGGAACCACCGAGGCAGAGAAGGAGCAAGAAAGCGTCTGCTGGCAAGGCGACTCAGGACGTGCCAGCACCCGAGACATTGGTCATGGAGGGAGACAATGTCACTCGGCCTACAGTAACCTTTGCGGTGTCGTTGACGAGTGCTCGTCCTTCATCGTCGAGTGCTGCTCAACCCTCGCTTTTCTCAACCTACCACATTCCAGAAGATCAAGCTAGTGCTGCTAAAGAAGCAATACGCCAAGCGGGGGTCATGATGGAGCAAGTGAAGGCAATACAAGAAGCCAGCCAGGCAGCCTATGACGCCAGTTCAGCTCTTCAGAGTAATGTTCAGGTCAGTCGGTCACTGCCTGTTCTGTTAGGATATGATATCTAAAAACTCTTCTTTCTGAAATTCCTAGAGTTTGTCCTACACCCACTGGGTGTCTCGATTGAAATTCTGGGTTAGTGGGGGCACGCTGAGTGCACCCACTGGGTGTAGTCCCCAAGGCTACGGTGGACTGCTGGCAGTCGACCATAGTCTTTATGTCTTAAGTTTTTTCCTTACTCGACTAGGTCGAATAGGTTCATAGATCGGTGGGGGCACGCTGAGTGCACCCACTGGGTGTAGTCCCCGAGACTGTGGTTGACTGCTGGCAGTCAACTATAGTCTGAAGAACACCTCCCATTTTTTTTGTTGGTCGACTGGTCGACTCTAACTGATGAAACTAGTGGGGGCACGCTGAGTGCACCCACTGGGTGTAGTCCCCGAGACTGTGGTCGAATGTTTGTATTTAGCCGTAGTCTTAGAAACGCTATGATTTTTCCTTAGTCACTCGGAAGTGAATTGTCTTTGACATATGTTGATTGGTTCTTCGTAGAAATCCTGCGACCTTGCGGCCCGTTATACTGAGTTGGAGAACAAACACATCCAGCTCGAGCTTGATCTAAAACTGACCCAAAAGAACCTAACGAAGGTGAAGGAGGAAGCTAAAGGTATGTTTGGTGAGGCCTCCGACGACTGCCTTTGTCTCTCGTTTGTTTCAGAGTCTGATCTCACTGTAACTTTGCAGACAAAGTGAGGGATGCCCTGAAGAAGAAAGACCTTGACTTGGCTGAGTTGCAGAAAGTGGCTTTAGAGAGGACCAAGCTTGCAGATGAAAAGCTGGCTTCAGTCACCAAGCTTGAAGAAGAGAACACCAATCTGAAGGCTGCTCTTGATGCTGCTAACAAGGAGGTCAGTCGACTGAAAAGTGACAAGGTTGCCCTGAATGACAAGGCCAGTGAGTTGGTGGGAAAGAAGAACGATCTGGAGGCTTATCTGGGTGGACTCACCAAGAAGCTATTCCTCATGCTTGAAGGTAATCTTTTGTATCAAATAGACGTTTTAACTGTGATCTCCGACTATTGTCTTGACTCGGTGGTTGTGCTTGCAGAATTTTGCCAGAACTTTGAAGAGGAGACTGGACGACTGGAAATAAACCTGGATCCCATCAACTCTCCCGTGAAAGATGAAGTCGCCATGAATGTGCTCCAGCTTGAATCTCGCGTTGCTGCTGTCGTCGACTATCTCGCAAGGCTGAAGGTCGCAACTTCTTGCACCGACACAACACTCTGGCCAAGAGAGATGCTCCAGAACGACCTCGAGTCTCTGATGACTCGACTGAATGAGGTCCCAAGTCGAGTGCAGGAGTGGAAGAAGTCTTCTGCCAGGTGTGGCGCGGATGTTACTCTGTCTTTGGTCCGCGTTCACTGCAAGGATGCATGAGAGGACAAGCTGGTGGCCCTTAGGGTGGCTAACACCAAGAAGCATGATTTCTGATCTTTCATGGAGACCATCATCGCCGCTGCCACTCGGATTGCAGATGGAATCGACCTGGATGAGTTTGTTGCACCTTCCAGCCCTCCACAGGAGGGGTAAAAAACTTCTGAGCTTGATACTTTAAATTTGCCTCGGTATGCCGAGTGAGTTTTGTAACCGACAAACCTTAACAGGCTTAGCGCCTGAGCACTTTCGGTTCCATTAGGTGTTATCCGAACTTGGATTCGATGTTGAATATGTTTGCATTTGGTTTGAGGTGTCTTTTGCAGGCTAAAGCGAGGCGCTCATTGCAATTGACTTGTTCCCCGATACACTTAGGCAAGCGCTGGGCTGCAGCTAAGCCCCCGAGTGGGGAGGTCTGCTCTCCACTCGGTAGGATTTTCAAAAACTTAGGCGAGCACTGGGCTGCAGCTAAGCCTCCGAGTGGGAGGTTCGCTCTCCACTCGGTAGGATTTTCAAAAACTTAGGCAAGCACTGGGCTGCAGCTAAGCCCCTGAGTGGGAGGTTTGCTCTCCACTCGGTAGGATTTTCAAAAACTTAGGCGAGCACTGGGTTGCAGCTAAGCCCCCGAGTGGGGAGGTCTGCTCTCCACTCGGTAGGATTTTCAAAAACTTAGGCGAGCACTGGGCTGCAGCTAAGCCTCCGAGTGGGAGGTTTGCTCTCCACTCGGTAGGATTTTCAAAAACTTAGGCGAGCACTGGGCTGTAGCTAAGCCCCCGAGTGGGGAGGTCTGCTCTCCACCCGGTAGGATTTTCTAAAACTTAGGCGAACACTGGGCTGCAGCTAAGCCCCCGAGTGGGGAGGTCTGCTCTCCACTAGGTAGGATTTTCTAAAACTTAGGCGAGCACTGGGCTGCAGCTAAGCCCCCGAGTGGGAGGTTTGCTCTCCACTCGGTAGGATTTTCAAGGGGTACCTCTGGAGAAGGAGGTAGCAGTCGACCTGCACCTCGTCCTCCTCGCAGAGCGCACGTTGTATTTGTGGTGTAGCTCGGAAGGAGAGGGTAGCAGTCGACCTGCACCTCGTCCTCCTCGCAGAGCGCATGTTGTATTTGTGGCATAGCTCGGAAGGAGAGGGTAGCAGTCGACCTGCACCTCGTCCTCCTCGCAGAGCGCATGTTGTATTTGTGGCGTAGCTCGGAAGGAGAGGGTAGTAGTCGACCTGCACCTCGTCCTCCTCGTAGAGCGCACGTTGTATTTGTACTTAGGCGAGCGCAATGCTGCAGCTAAGCCTCCGAGTGGAAGGCTGGCTTGCCACTCGGTAGGATTTTGTTTAACTTAGGCGAGTACTTGTACTGCAGCTAAGCCTCCGAGTGGAAGGTTGGCTTACCACTCGGTAGGATTTTGTTTAACTTAGGCGAGTACTTGTATTGCAGCTAAGCCTCCGAGTGGAAGGCTGGCTTACCACTCGGTAGGATTTTCAAAAACTTAGGCGAGTACTTGGACTGCAGCTAAACCTCCGAGTGGAAGGCTGGCTTACCACTAGGTAGGATTTTGTTTAACTTAGGCGAAACGGATTTCGCAGCTAAGCCTTCGAGTGGGAGGCTGGCTCACCACTCGGTTAGGATTTTTTTACAGGCTTAGGCGAATCAGATTCGCAGCCAAGCCGCCCACTGGGGGATTGTTTTATGTGGACAAAAGTAATAACAATTACTGGGAAACTATAAAGCTCTTATTTTTGATAAATAAACTATAGAAGTACTTTTATTACAACTCATCCGAGTGAATACTTAAGTGTAAAAGGGGCGGAGAAGCTCCGCGTTCCAAGCTCGGGGCTCGTCGATCTGATGCTCGACATTGTAAAGATGATATGCTCCATTGTGGAGAACCTTGGTGACGATGAAGGGTCCTTCCCAAGAAGGAGCAAGCTGTGTGGTTTCTGCTGATCCACTCGGAGGACCAAATCTCCTTCCTGGAAGGCTCGACTCTTCACGTTTTTGGCGTGGAAGCGACGCAAGTCTTGTTGATAAATGGTCGATCGGATCAGAGCCATCTCTCTTTCTTCCTCTAAAAGGTCGACTACATCCTGCCGTGCTTGTTCTGCTTCAGCTTCGGTGTAGAGCTCGACCCGAGGAGCATTGTGGAGAAGGTCACTCGGCAAGACTGCTTCAGCTCCGTAGACCAAGAAGAACGGAGTTCTTCCAGTCGACCGGTTGGGCGTGGTCCTTAACCCCCAAAGCACCAAGGGAAGTTCGTCGACCCATGCACCAGCCGCATGCTTGAGATCACGCATCAAACGGGGGTTTCAACCCTTTGAGAATCAAGCCGTTGGCTCGTTCTGCCTGTCCATTCGACTGTGGATGGGCGACTGAAGCATAGTCAACTCGTGTGCCTTGAGACGTGCAGAAAGCTATGAATTCTTCGGAATCGAAGTTTGACCCATTGTCAGTGATGATGCTGTGCGGGACTCCATATCTGAATATCAATTCTCTGATAAAGCTGATAGCAGTACCGGCATCGAGGTTCTTGATGGGTTTGGCCTCAATCCACTTGGTGAACTTGTCGACTGCTACCAGCACATGGGTGAAACCGCTTCTACCTATTCTCAAAGGGCCGACCATATCCAACCCCCATACTGCAAAGGGCCAAACGAGTGGTATGGTCTTTAAAGCTGAGGCGGGCTTGTGTGACATATTGGAGTAAAATTGACATCCCTCACACTTGTCGACTATCTCCTTTGCCATTTCATTCGCTCTGGGCCAATAAAAACCAGCTCTGTATGCTTTAGCCACGATGGTCCAAGAAGACGCATGATGGCCACAGGTCCCCGAGTGGATGTCGTTGAGAATCATTCGACCTTCCTCCGGTGTTATGCATTTCTGGCTGACTCCAGTCGCACTTTCTCTGTATAACTGACCCCTCATGACGGTGAAGGCTCTGGATCGGCGGACGATCTCCCGAGCCTCTTCTTCATTCTCCGGGAGTTCTTTTCTCAAAATATAGGCGATATAGGGCACTGTCCAATCAGGAGTGATGACCAAAACTTCCATGATCAAGTCGACCACAACTGGGACCGCGACTTCAGTCGGATCTGTGGCGCTTTTGGGCTGCGGGACTTCTTCAGTGAAAGGATCTTCTTGAACCGATGGTGTGTGAACATGCTCCAAAAACACACCACTCGGAATGGCTTCTCTCTTGGAACCTATCTTCGCAAGTCATCGGCTGCTTGATTTTTCAGTCGGGGAACATGATGGAGCTCTAACCCTTCAAATTTCTTTTCGAGCTTCCTCACTGCATTGCAGTATCCAGTCATGGCTGGGCTTCTAACGTCCCACTCCTTCATCACCTGATTGACCACCAAATCTGAGTCGCCATACACCATAAGGCGACGGACGCCGAGTGAAATGGCCATGCGCGACCCATACAAAAGTGCTTCATATTCTGCCTCATTGTTGGAGGAATCAAAGTGGATCCAAAGCACATATCTGAGCTTATCTCCTCAGGGAGAAACCAAAACTACCCCAGCACCGGAACCATTTAACATCTTAGAGCCATCAAAGAACATGGTCCAATGCTCCGAGTGAACTTGAGTCGGCTGCTGTTGTTCAATCCACTCGGCAAGGAAATCTGCTATAGCCTGGGACTTAATGGCTTTCTTTGCCTCAAATTTGATATCAAGGGGAAGGAGTTCAATCGCCCATTTAGCCACTCGACCAGTTGCATCTCTGTTGTGCAGAATCTCTGACAATGGTGCGTCGCTGACGACTGTAATGTCATGATCAGAGAAATAATGAGCAACCTTCTTCATGATCATGTAGATCCCATATACGAGCTTCTGATAATGAGGATATATTTGCTTTGATGGGGTCAAAACTTCAGAGAGATAATACACTAGGCGCTGAACTTTGAAGGTTTTACCTTCCTCTTCCCGCTCGACCGTAAGTACTATACTGACGACTTGTCCTGTGGCTGCAATGTAAAGCAACAGAGGCTCTTTGCTGATTGGAGCAGCAAGCATCGGCTGGGTGGAGAGCAGAGCTTTTAGCTCGGCAAACGCTGCATCAGCTTCTGGAGTCCACTCGAACTTGTCTGCCTTCTTCATCAGTCGGTAAAGAGGCAACACCTTTTCACCGAGGCGAGAGATGAATCGACTTAACGCGGCCAAGCATCTAGTAAGCTTCTGGACATCGTGCACACGCACAGGGCATTTCATTCGGAGTATGGTGCTAACTTTCTCTGGGTTAGCATCGATTCCTCGCTCTGAAACGAGAAAACCGAGTAATTTTCCGCCAGGCACTCCGAATGTGCACTTTGATGGATTGAGCTTGATATCATATCTCCTGAGATTGGCAAATGTTTCAGCTAGGTCAGTCAACAGGTCGGAACCCTTTCATGACTTGACCACGATATCATCCATGTACGCTTCCACATTCCGACTGATTTGAGTGAGTAAACACTTTTGAATCATTCTCATGAACGTGGCTCCGGCATTCTTGAGACCGAATGGCATGGTGATATAGCAGAAGCACCCGAATGGAGTGATGAAAGTTGTTTTGATTTCGTCAGGTCCATACAGACGGATCTGATGATACCCGGAATAGGCCTCTAAAAAAGACAATCTCTCGCACCCCGCAGTCGAGTCGACAATTTGGTCGGTGCGAGGGAGAGGAAAATGATCTTTTGGGCAGGCCCGATTGATATGTTTGAAATCAATGCACATGCGAAGTGAGTTGTCCTTCTTGGGAACCATGACGACATTGGCGAGCCACTCGGAGTGGTATATCTCTCGGATAAACTCTGCTGCAAGGAGTCGAGCCAACTCCTCGCCAATGGCTTTTTTCTTCTGAACGGCGGACCGTCGAAGATGTTCCTTAACAGGTTTCGCTTTTGAGTCGACTCTAAGGCGATGCTCAGCCGGTCCCTTGGGAACACCCGGCATGTCAGCTGGCTTCCATGCAAAGATGTCCCAGTTCTCACGGAGGAACTGGATGAGCGCTTCTTCCTATTTAGAGTCGAGTGTTGTGGAAATATGGGTCGGGGCTGCGTTGGGGTCAGTCGGGTGGATATGAACTGGCTTCGTCTCCCCTGACGACTGGAACGCTAACTCTGTGGCGGGCTTCTTGGCCCGCAGCAAATCACTCAGATCTGCATTTTTCTTGTATTCTTCTAGCTCTACCACTGTTATCTGGGCATCCGCAATCTTCGAGCCTTTCTGGAAACACTCTTCTGCCTTCTTCCGGTTGCCAGTGATAGTGATCACGCCCTTGGGGCCAGGCATCTTTAATTTGAGGTACACATAACATGGTCGAGCCATGAAGCGAGCATAGGCTGGTCTTCCCAAAATAGCGTGGTAAGCGCTCTGGAAATCCACGACTTCAAACGTCAGCTTCTCCTTGCGGAAATGCTTCGAGTCGCCGAACACTACATCCAGAGCTATTTGACCGAGTGACTCAGCCTTCTTCCCAGGAATGACTTCGTGAAAACTCATGTTGCTGGAGCTGGGCCTGGACATCGGAATGCCCATTCCCTTGAGCGTCTCTGCATACAGTATATTCAACCCACTGCCGCCATCCATCAATACCTTCGTCAGTCGAGTGCCTTCGACGACTGGGTCGACCACCAGCGCTTGCCTCCCAGGGGTGGCAATGTGAGTGGGGTGATCGGATTGGTCGAACATAATGGGAGTTTGCGACCATTTCAGATAGCTTGGTGTCACCGGGGCGACCATATTTACCTATCGGTTGATCACTTTCAGTCGACTTTTGCTCTCTACGTCAGCAAAAATCATCAGGGTGGAATTGACATGACGGTACCCTCCATCACTGTCCTCCTTGTCCTCGGCCTTGTCCGACTCCTTCTCTTTGTCCTTGGGTTGTTTTCCTTGAAACTGCTGAATTAAGAGCCGACACTGGCGAGTGGTATGTTTCGGGTAGATGAAGTTACCCTCTTCGTCTTTCTTCGTGTGGATGTGACACGGTAGATCCATCACGTCATTTCCTTCTTTATCCTTTACCTTCTTGGGGTTCCAAGATCCTTTGGGATTCCCTTTGAATTTGCCCTGAGTCACGGCCAGAGCCTCTCCAGGAGCAGCTGGCTCGGCCTTCTGCTTCTGCTTCCGACTGGGGTTCCCTTTTTCCGACTGACTCGGCTTATACTTGCCACTCCGGAGCCTGTCCTCTTCTTCACCGTTAGCGTATTTGGTGGCAATCTCCATCATTCGACTCAGGGTCATATCTCCGGTTCGACCAAACTTCAGGCTCAACTCTCTGTTCTTGACACCATCCTTGAAGGCGCAGACCGCTTGATGGTCCGACACATTCTCCACGGTATGATGCAAAGTGATCCATCTCTGGATGTAATCTCCCAATGTTTCACTCGACTTTTGTACGCAGACTTGCAGCTCCGTCAATCCGGCCAGTCGCTTGCAAGTTCCCTCGAACGTCCTGACGAACACTCGGGAAAGATCTTCCCAGGTGTAAATGCTGCTAGGAGCTAACTGATTCAACGACGCCCTGGCCGAACCCTCTAGCATGAGTGGCAAATGCTTCATGGCCACCTCATCATTACCACCACCAATCTGTACCGCCACTCGGTAGTCTTCAAGCCAAGTTTCAGGCTTGGACTCTCCGGTGAACTTACTTACCCCAGTCGCCAACCTGAAGTTGGGGGGTATCACTGCGGCTCTGATGGCTCTGCTAAAGCATTCTGGACCTGAAACATGGACTCGGCTGCTAGTGGGCACATCTCTGTCATGGCCACCTCTATGAGCTCTGTTCCGATCGACCAAACCTTGCACGATGATGGATCTCGCGTCAAAGCCTGGTTCTCTGGGGTCGACCAGAGCTCTCCGCCCAACACTGAGCTGGCGCCTGTCATCTTGCTACCGATGGGCGTTAGACCCACTTCTCGGGGGAGGAGTGGGCACTCGACGCCTATCATCACGATCAAATCGGTCATCATAGTGGTCCTGCCGGCCTTCACGTCCCATGCGCAGCGACGACGATTGAACAGTATTCGCAGCGACGGATCGACTGTGAATCATGTTGCGAGACTGTGACACAACTGAATTCTGATCTCCTGCCGCCCGGAGCAAATCTCTGATCTGCATCAAGCCTCTTCCAGCCTCCGACTGAGAGGGCTGAATTGACTCCACTATACGGGCTGCAGCTGCCAAATTCTGAATCGGGGTTCGATATACCTGAGTCGGTTGCGGAAAGAGCTGACGTCAGCTGGAGTCAGGCACTCGTTGACGCGCACGCTCGTCGAGTGCTCGCTGGAGGTTCTCTAGTCGAGTGCGTTCAGCCAAGTTGGCCAAACGCGCCTCTTCCAAAGCACGAGCCTCAGGAATTTCTCCTATGATGGGAGTGTGCAGGGCATCCATGTTCCGGCGGCGAAGATCTTCTCTTTGCTAAGAATTGAGTGGCTCGGGTTGATATTCTTCGTGGGCCTGAGCGGGGTCGCCTCCATCGTCCATCCCGTCAGTGCGGGGGAAACCGGGAGGGCTACGGGGCCCGTTGACCATCAGGACCTCCGCCGCCGGATCACTGCTGTCGCACTCGGATGCAGTCTCCACGGAGCCAGTCGATAGATCAAACAGGCCGTAGAGGGATTCATCGGGCTCAATTGCCGCGACTTGGGTGGTGGCCGATTGGCGAGCTACTGCGTGTCTCACCCATCGCTGAAGTCTCGACCGACTAGAGCGCTTGCGCTGGCGGGAGACAGGGAGGGAGGACGGCACAGGAGTCGACCGGTATGGGGTCGACGGCTGCCGCAACAGGACGCCGTGGACACACGCCTGAAAGTGCGTCGCCCCGCGGACGGGGAGCGCGTCGATGTCGAGTGGTGCCTCCTGGAGCCAAGCGGAGTCATCGGCGATGAAAGCGAGCGCACCGAGATGGATCTCGCGGCCCTCGACCAGAGCTCCGCTAGAAACCATGATGAAGGCAATCGGACAAATTGCAACTTCTCCAAAAAGTCGCTAAGACACCTGCCCCACGGTGGGCGCCAACTGTCGTGGTTCTAAGTCTGACAGTAGAATGGGGGGTAGGTATGGAGAGGCAAGATCCTAGCTATGGATTAGTTGTACACACGAGTGTTTTACGAGTTCAGGCCCTTCTCGGAGGAAGTAATAGCCCTACGTCTCGGAGCCCGGAGGCGGTTGACTGGTTTCTGTGTATATGAGTTACAGGGGTGCGAACCCTTTACACTGAGGAGGGGGGTGGCTTATATAGAGTTCGCCAGACCCCTCCGGCCCTCAGTTATGCAGGGTTTAAAGTACATTAAGACAGGGGGTTACTGGTAACGCCCTCATAAAATACCATGAAGACTATTAAAGCTACTTAATGACAGACCGTTGCGTGCTGAGTGACTTTAGGTCTCCTAGCTGTCGAGTGGTTAGCTTCATGGTCGAGTGGCTATCTTCATCGTCGAGTGAAGTCCCTCTTGGTCGAGTGGAAGGTAGCTTCTTCTAAGGATGTCCTTGGGTAGGGTACCTAGGATAGGACCATGACCCTACCCTAGGTACATGACTTCATCAATCACTGTCACTGGTAACCGCAAGAAGGAAGAAGAGTGCTTCCAGAAGGGCTCGAAGATCGCCGATGCGCAGATGGTGGCAGAAGAGTGGCAGGAACACCAAAGGAACGCAGACCCGAGTGATTTGTTGCGAGCCAAAAAGCCTGCCACGGAATCAGCGTTTTAGTCGTCCGGTGAGACAAAACCCGTTCACATCCACCCGACCGACCCAAACGCTGCTCCGACTCATATCTCCACAACACTCGACCCCAAATAGGAAGAAGCACTCATCCAGTTCCTCCGTGAGAACTGGGACATCTTCGCATGGAAACCGTCTGACATGCCGGGTGTACCCAGGGGACTGGCTGAGCATCATCTACGAGTCGACTCGAAGGCAAAACCTGTGAAGGAACATCTGCGACGGTCCGCCGTCCAGAAAAGGAAGGCCATTGGCGAAGAAGTGGCTCGACTCCTAGTAGCAGAGTTTATCCGAGAGATTTACCACTCCGAGTGGCTCGCCAATGTCGTCATGGTCCCCAAAAAGGACAATCTCTTCGCATGTGCATCGATTTCAAGCATATCAATCGGGCCTGCCCGAAAGATCATTTTCCTCTTCCCCACATCGACCAAATAGTCGACTCGACTGCGGGATGTGAGCGACTTTCTTTCTTGGACGCTTATTCCGGGTACCATCAGATCCGTCTGTTTGGACCCGATGAGATCAAAATGGCTTTCATCACCCCGTTTGGGTGCTTCTGTTATGTCACCATGCCATTCGGCCTCAAGAATGCCAGAGCCACGTTCATGAGGATGATTCAGAAGTGTTTCCTCACTCAAATCAGTCGAAATGTGGAAGCGCACATGGATGACATTATGGTCAAGTCACGGAAAGGTTCCGACCTGCTGACTGACCTAGCTGAAACATTTGCCAACCTTGGGAGGTATGATATCAAGCTTAATCCATCAAAATGCACATTCGGAGTTCCTGGCGGAAAGTTACTCGGTTTTCTCATTTCCGAACGGGGAATCGATGCTAACCCAGAAAAATTTGGCACTATACTCCGAATGAAACGCCCCGTGCATGTGCACGATGTCCAGAAACTTACTGGATACTTGGCCGCATTAAGTCGATTCATCTCTCGCCTCAGTGAAAAGGCATTGCCTCTTTACCGACTGATGAAGAAGTCAGACAAGTTCGAGTGGACTCCAGAAGCTGATGCAGCGTTTGCAAAGTTAAAAACCCTGCTTTCCACCCAGCCGGTGCTTGCTGCCCCAATCAGCAAAGAGCCTTTGCTGCTTTACATTGCAGCCACAGGACAAGTCGTCAGTATTGTACTTACGGTCGAGCGGGAAGAGGAAGGAAAAGCCTTCAAAGTTCAGCGCCCAGTGTATTACATTTCCGAAGTCCTGACCCCGTCCAAGCAACGATACCCTCATTATCAGAAGCTTGTATATGGGATTTACATGACCACGAAGAAAGTTGCCCACTACTTCTCTGACCATATTATCACAGTCGTCACTGACGCCCCCTTATCAGAGATTCTGCACAACAGAGACGCAACCAGTCGAGTGGCAAAATGGGCGATTGAACTTCTTCCCCTTGATATCAGATTTGAGGCAAAGAAAGCTATCAAGTCCCAAGCAATAGCAGATTTCCTTGCCGAATGGACTAAACAACAGTTACCAACCCAAGTTCACTCAGAGCACTGGACTATGTTCTTTGATGGCTCCAAAATGCTGAATGGTTCCGGTGCCGGGGTGGTCTTGGTTTCCCCCCGAGGAGATAAGCTCAGATATGTACTCCAGATTCACTTTGATTCCTCCAACAATGAAGCAGAATACGAAGCACTTTTATACGGGTTGTGTATGGCCATTTCACTCGGCGTCCGTTGCCTCATGGTCTACGGCAACTCGTACTTAGTGGTCAATCAAGTGATGAAGGAGTGGGACGTCAGAAGCCCAGCCATGACTGGATACTGAAATGCAGTCAGAAAGCTGGAGAAGAAATTTGAGGGATTAGAGCTCCATCATGTTCCCCGACTGAAAAATCAAGCAACTGATGACTTGGCCAAGATAGGTTCCAAGAGGGAAGCTATTCCGAGTGACGTGTTCTTGGAGCATGTTCACACGTCGTCGGTTCAAGAAGATCCTTTCACCAAGGAAGCCCCGCAGCCAAAGAGCGCCACAGATCCGACTGAAGTCGAGGTCCCAGCTATGGTCGACTTGGTCATGGAAGTTCTGGTCATCACTCCTGATTGGACAGTGCCCTATATCGCCTATATTCTGAGAGAAGAGCTCCCCGAGAATGAAGAAGAGGCTCGGGAGATTGTCCGCCGATCCAAAGCCTTCACCGTCATGAGGGGACAGTTATACAGGGAAAGTGCGACTGGAGTCAGCCAGAAATGCATAACACCAGAGGAAGGTCGAATCATTCTCAACGACATCCACTCGGGGACCTGTGGCCATCATGCGTCTTCTCGGACCATCGTGGCTAAAGCATATCGAGCTGGTTTCTATTGGCCCAGAGCAAATGAGATGGCGAAAGAGATAGTCGACAAGTGTGAAGGATGTCAATTTACTCCAATATGTCACACAAACCCGCCTCAGCCTTGAAGACCATTCCACTCGTCTGGCCTTTTGCTGTGTGGGGACTGGATATGGTTGGACCTCTGAGGACAGGCAGAAACGGCTACACCCATGTGTTGGTAGCAGTCGACAAGTTCACTAAGTGGATCGAGGCTAAACCCATCAAGAATTTGGATGCCAGCACCGCCGTCAGCTTCATCAGGGAGTTGGTGTTCAGATATGGAGTTCCCCACAGTATCATCACGGACAATGGGTCAAACTTCGACTCCGAAGAGTTTAGAGCCTTCTGCGCATCTCAGGGTACACGAGTCAACTACGCTTCAGTCGCTCACCCTCAGTCGAATGGACAAGCAGAACGAGCAAATGGCTTAATTCTCAAAGGACTGAAACCCCGACTGATGCGCAACCTCAAACACGCAGCTGGTGCATGGGTCGATGAACTTCCGTCGGTGCTTTGGGGGTTAAGGACCACGCCAAATCGGTCGACTGGGAGGACTCCGTTCTTCTTAGTCTACGGAGCAGAAGCAGTCTTGCCGAGTGATCTGCTTCACAACACGCTCCGAGTTGAACTTTACACCGAAGCTGAAGCAGAGCAAGCCCGACAGGACGCAGTCGATCTTCTAGAAGAAGAAAGAGAGATGGCCTTGATCCGATCGACCATTTACCAGCAGGACTTGTGTTGCTTCCATGCCAGAAATGTGAAGAGTCGAGCTTTCCAAGAGGGAGATTTAGTCCTCTGAGTGGATCAACAGAAACCACACAAGCTTGCTCCTACTTGGGAAGGTCCCTTCATCGTCACCAAGGTTCTTCATAATGGGGCGTACCGCCTTTACAATGTCGAGCACCAGATCGACGAGCCCAGAGCATGGAACGCGGACTTACTCCGCCCTTTCTACACTTAAGTTTTCCATTCGGATGAGTTGTAGTAAAAGTACTCTTATAGCGTATCCATCAAAGACAAGAGTTTCATAATTTTCTTAGAAATTGTTATTGCTTTTGCTTTCATAAATCTGTCCCCCAGTGGGTGGCTTAGCTGCGAATCCGTTTCGCCTAAGCTTGTAAAAAATCATGCCGAGTGGTAAGCCAGCCTTCCACTCGGAGGCTTGGCTGCGAATCCGTTTCGCCTAAGTTTTTGAAAATCCTACCGAGTGATAAGCCAGTCTTCCACTCGGAGGCTTAGCTGCAGTCCAAGTCCTCGCCTAATTAAACAAAATCCTACCGAGTGGTGAGCCAGTCTTCCACTCGGAGGCTTAGCTGCAGTCCAAGTACTCGCCTAAGTAAACAAAATCCTACCGAGTGGTGAGCCAGTCTTCCACTCGGAGGCTTAGCTGCAGTCCAAGTACTCGCCTAAGTAAAACAAAATCCTACCGAGTGGTGAGCCAGTCTTCCAC
>NC_041387.1:31533003-31570908 GCF_002162155.2 Triticum dicoccoides
CGGGGGCTTAGCTGCACCCCAGTGCTCGCCTAAGTTTCTAAAATCCTACCGAGTGGAGAGAAAACCTCCCACTCGGGGGCTTAGCCGCAGCCCAGCGCTCGCTTAAGTTTCTAAAAAACCTACCGAGTGGAGAGCAAACCTCCCACTCGGGGGCTTAGCTGCAGCCCAGCGCTCGCCTAAGTTTCTAAAATCCTACCGAGTGGAGAGCAAACCTCCCACTCGGGGGCTTAGCTGCAGCCCAGCGCTCGCCTAAGTTTTTAAAAAATCTACCGAGTGGAGAGCAAACCTCCCACTCGGGGGGCTTAGCTGCAACTCAGCACTTGCCCGAGCATGACGAGCACAGGTCGACGGCAATTTGTGCTCCACTCCTACCTGCAAAAGAGCATTACAGATGCTAGTATATACTCCAAACCAAAGAAGATGGTTGCCCAAAAGAAGCAAACGTATTTCAAACGACAAATCAAGTTCGGATAACATCTTACGGACCTAGGAGTGCTCAGGCATCAAGCCTGTTAAACTTTGGCGGTTACAAAAATCACTCGGCATTCCGAGGCAAATTCAAATCATCAAGTATAACAGTTTTTTACCCCTCCTGCGGAGGGCCGGAAGGCGCAACGAACTCGTCCAGGTCAATCCCATCTGCAATCCGAGTGGCGGCCGCGGTGAAGGTCTCCATGAAAGAACGGAAGTCATGCTTCCTAGTATTGGCCACCTTGAGAGACACCAGCTTGTCCTCTCTCGCTTCATTGCAGTGGACGTGGACCAAGGACAGAGCGACGTCAGCACCACACCGGGCAGAAGACTTCTTCCACTCGACTCGGAATCTCGTTCAGTCGAGTCATCAGCGACTCAAGGTCATTCTGAAGCGTTTCTTCTGGCCAGAGCGGTGGGTTGATGCGCGATATAGCGACCTTCAGTCTTGCAAGGTAATCGACCACTGCAGCAATGCGGGACTCGAGGCGGAGCACGTTCATAGCAGTTTCATCCTTCACCGGAGAATTGATGGGATCCAAGCCAGTCTCCACTCGACTAGTCTCCTCTTCAAAGTTTTGGCAGAATTCTGTGGACATGATTCAAGAATAAGCTAACGCCCCTACAGCAAGTCAGTAACTACCAATCGGAGATAAGAGGTTACCTTCGAGCATGAGGAACATGCTTTTTGGCGAGTCCTTCCAGATAAAGCTCCAAGTCATTCTTCTTTCCTGCCAGTTCACCAGCTTTGTCGTCCAGGACCATATTCGCATTCCTCAGTCGAGTGACTTCTTGGTTGGCCACGTCAAGAGCGGCTTTCAGATTAGTGTTTTCTTCTTCAAGTTTGTTGACGGAAGCCAACTTCTCTTTTGCAAGCCTAGTCTTGTTTGCAGCCGTTTTCTGCGCCTCGGCAAGGTCAAGGTCCTTCTTCTTCAGAGCATCCCTCAGTTTTTCTGCGAAAATCACAATAAGATCAGATTCGGAGACAGGCAAGAAGCGAGGACAGTCGTCAAGATTCTCACCAAACATACCTTTTGCCTCCTCCTTCGCCTTCGTGAAGTTCTCTTGGACAAGCTTTTGGTCAAGCTCAAGCTGGATATACTTGTTCTCCAATTCGGTATAACGAGAAACAAGGTCACAAGATTTCTGCGAAAGTTCAGTCGACAAACATCAACGACAGATCACTTCCGAGTGACTAAAGGAAAAATCGTACTATTTCTAAGACTACAGATGAATCTAAACATTCAACTGTAGTCTCGGGGACTACACCCAGTGGGTGCACTCAGCGTGCCCCCACTAGTTCTATCAGCTAGACTCAGAGTCGATCAGTCGACCAGAAGCAGTTAACTGTAAAAAAAAATCAGACCATAGCCGATTGCCAGCAATCGACCACGGTCTCGGGGACTACACCCGGTGGGTGCACTCAGCGTGCCCCCACTAGTTTCATTGTTCCACTCGACTATGGTCGCGTGAAACAAGTAAAGTGAGAAATCTCAAGACACAAAGACTATAGTCGACTGCCAGCAGTCCACTGTAGAATTGACACACCCAGTGGGTGCATGACAAATATCAAGATTTCCAGTCGGTGTTCAACTAACCTGGACATTGCTCTGGAGAGCTGAGCTCGCGTCATAAGCTGCTTGGTTGGCGGTTCGGATCGCCTTCACCTGCTCCATCATAATCCCGGCCTGGCATATGGCTTCCTTAGCAGTGCTTGCTTGGTCCTCCGGGACGTGGTAGGTGGAGAAGAGAGAAGGCGGGTCAGCACTCGACGACGAAGGGCGGGCAACCGTCAATGGCTCCGCAAAGGACATGGTAGCCCGAGCAACATTGCTCCCCTCGGGAATCTGTGGTCCAGGTGCTGACGTAACCTGCGCAGCCTTGCCAACAGTCGCCTTCCTGCTCCTCCTCTGCCTCAGCGGCGCTTCGTCATCATCGTCAGCAAGATTGATGACAACATTAGGCGGAGCTGCAGAAGAAGTTCAAAATCAAAAATAAAGATTCAATCGACCGAAAGCGAAACCGCGTAGATCATACCAGGCTGAGAAGTCACAGCATCTTCCATTTCTTGATCCTCATGCCTGGCTGAAGTCTCAGAAGTAGCAGCACTGCGATTTGCAAATATCAGTCGGTCAGCAATTGAATCGACCAAGAATGGAAAACATGAGTTATGACCGATACCCAGAGACAGTCGGAATCTCCATCCTCATCTTCGGTAGGGCATTCGCCGGTTTTGACGGAGCCGCTCGGGGTTGCTTCGACGCCTTTTCAGTCGGCGCCGGTGAAGTTGTCTGAGGATGTTTAGTCGACTGCCCAGCAGGCGCGACTCCCTTGCCACGATCAGCCGCAGGGTCATGGGCGAGCTTGGACCTCCTTTCGGAACGAGGAGGCGCAACTTCCTCCTCCTCTTCCACCTCCTCTTCCTCTTCGTCAGAACCTGCGTCTTCCTCACCCTCATCGGCGTCCGACTCCCACTCCTCTTGACTTTCGCCTCCGCTTCCTTCCTCCTCTTCGGCTTGTGCCTGCGCCACATTGGGCATCGAGTACAACTCAGTGGTTTCCTGAAAGATAGCAAGCAAGACAAAGGTCAATCGACTGATTTACAACGAAACAGAATAGACGGAGCAGTCAGAGGAAAATAGTCGTACCATATCCACCTCATAAGATTGGTTGAGTGGAACTGAGGGAGTCCCGGACTAGGGGGTGTCCGGATAGCCGAACTATCATGATCGGCCGGACTCCAAGACTATGAAGATACAAGATTGAAGACTTCGTCCCGTGTCCGGATGGGACTTTCCTTGGCGTGGAAGGCAAGCTTGGCGATATGGATATGTAGATCTCCTACCTTTGTAACCGACTCTGTGTAACCCTAGCCCTCTCCGGTGTCTATATAAACCGGATGGCCTTAGTCCATAGGACGAACAACAATCATACCATAGGCTAGCTTCTAGGGTTTAGCCTCCTTGATCTCGTGGTAGATCTACTCTTGTAACCCACATCATCAATATTAATCAAGCAGGACGTAGGGTTTTACCTCCATCAAGAGGGCCCAAACCTGGGTAAAAACATTGTGTCCCTCGTCTCCTGTTACCATCCGCCTAGACGCACAATTCGGGACCCCCTACCCGAGATCCGCCGATTTTGACACCGACATTGGTGCTTTCATTGAGAGTTCCTCTGTGCCGCCGCGATCAGGAAGGATGCCTTCTCCCATCTTTAAAGACGGCACCGTCGTCAAGAGAGCTTTGGCCACCGGCCAAACTGTCCGGCTAGGTGGTTTTCTTATGACCGCCTGTTCGGCCACCGCTCCGACGATGACCTCTCAGGTCATCAAAAGCGATCTTCACTTCAGCCTGGAATTCGCCGAGCAGTTAGATCCGATTGAGCTCTCCTCTGTAAACGAGCTCTTGGATCGCATCGCCGCCCTAGGAGTCGCTACAGACTACGATCAGATTGGGCTTAAACCCGATCTGAGAGAGATTAACTCTCCTCAGGCCACCCACCACGTTGTCGTGGTAGAGGAACAATGCGGCAACCCTTCTTCTACGTTGAAAACCAACTATGTCCGGATTCCCGATCCCTCCAAGCCGGATTCCCGCGAAGGGACGGACGCTAATCAAATACTGAACTTAGAGTCAGGCATCGTACTAGATTCGTTGGAAAGCATCCAGCAAGTCAAGCTTCCAAATCCGGAAACTTCCTGGCCTTTGAGCCTCAGATCGGGCGGGGTTCCGAACTTGATTCCACCCGCCCACCCAAACATAAGCAATCTATCTCGAATACGGCAAGAGCCCGATGAAATAGTACATCATTACTGGGCCAGATTCCTCCTGGTTATGAACAGGATAAAGGACTGCTGCAAAGAAAGCACGATTTCAATTTTCTGCAACAATTGCACGGACAAGGGAATCATGAACGCCATAAGTCGTCGCGGAGTTACACGCTTCATCGACCTAGCAACTATCGTACAAAAATACTGTGTGGTAGAGAGTGCCAGGAACACCGAAACTAGGTTTTGGGACAGTCCGGCCTTGACCACAACCCTAGTCCGAAGTAAAAGGGTGCGCCATACTCAAGCACCTGGGTTAAAAAAACAAAAAGCAAAGACCCCCTAAAGGGCATGGAACCATACTGGAGGGATGGCTCAACGGACCCTGCAAAATCCACAGTATGGAGGGCGCCACTCCAACACACAGCCTTCGAGCATGTTGGATACTACGGCAGGTGGCCAGAAGTGGCGAAGGCTTTTTAGCCCCGGGCAAACAGCCCAGCAGTACCGGTACGGTATTATCAGTCTTCGAGACTTTCGCATCAAATAACATGCAAAAACGAACAATCCACGGCCTCGCCGAAGTCTACCAAGTAGCAACAGCAAATCCATGGAGTGACACGGCTATCACCTTCAACGCCAGCGACGAACCTAAATTCCGAACAGCTAGAGCACCAGCCGCATTGGTGCTCAGTCCGATAGTGGACGGCTTTCGCCTTACCAAGGTACTCATGGATGGCGGCAGCGGATTAAACCTCATCTACGAGGAAACCCTTCAAAAAATGGATATTGACTGGAGCCCATCGAGCGAAGCAGCACAACCTTCAGAGGGATAATCCCTAGTCGAGAAGTACGCTGCACAGGAAAAATCACACTAGATGTAGTGTTCGGCTCACCGGACAATTACAGGTTCGAGGAGGTCACGTTCCAAGTGGCCCCATTCGGCAGCGGATATCACGCTTTGTTAGGGCGAGAGGCATTCACAATCTTCCAAGCTATACCCCACTACGGGTACATGAAGCTCAAAATGCCCGGACCCAATGGGATAATCACTCTTGCCAGTGATCCAGATAAAACACTCCACGCTGAAAATAAAACAGCCGCACTGGCCCTAGAGGCATTGTCCGAAGCCCTAGCGGCAGAGGAACTAACTACGCTGCGCTCCATGGTGGATAGGGACGATGTGATACTCGATAAGAGGTCCAAGTCAACCTCTTTTAAACCAGCAGACGAAATAGTTAAATTTCAGGTCCATCCAACGGACCCCACAAAGACGGCCTCCATTGGGGCACAATTAAGTCCTGATGTCGAAGCCGCACTACGAGAGTTCCTTCGGGAAAATTGGGACATTTTTGCCTGGAACCCTTCAGACATGCCAGGAATCCCACACAGGCTGGCAGAGCACAGCCTAAACATCCTAAAAGGATTCAAGCCGGTCAAACAAGCTCTTCGGCGATTTTCCGAACCCAAAAGACAGGCAATGGGAGAGGAGCTAGCCAAACTCTTAGAAGCCGGATTCATCAGAGATATAAAACATCCGGATTGGCTAGCCAATCTAGTAATGCTACCAAAAAAGGACAAATCCTGGCGCCTCTGCATCGATTTTAAAGACCTTAACAAGGCCTGTCCAAAGGACCCTTTCCTCCTCCCTCGCATTGACCAAATCATCGATGCTACCGCAGGGCACGATTCATTGTGCTTCCTCGACGCATACTCCGGATACCATCAAATCAAGATGGCGGAGAAAGACCAGGCCGCAACGGCATTCATTACTCCATATGGGCCATTCTGCTTCAACACAATGCCCTTCGGACTCAAAAACGCCGGCGCAACATATCAGCGCATGATTCAAACATGTCTGGCTACCCAGATAGGCAAAACAGTAGAGGCATACGTAGACGATGTGGTCGTCAAGACCAAACACGTCGAAACTCTAGTAGAAGACTTGAGGGTGACATTCGACAACCTCCGAGCATATGACATTAAGCTCAATCCAAAAAAATGCGTCTTCGGCGTACCAGCCGGAAAGCTCTTGGGCTTCATCGTATCCGCTAGAGGAATTGAAGCAAACCCGGCCAAAATCCGAGCTCTGTCACAATTGGATATTCCAAAAGACCTCAAGCAAATACAAAAACTAACCGGATGCGTAGCGGCCTTAAGTCGCTTCATCTCCCGTTTGGGAGAAAAGGCTCTGCCCCTCTACCGCCTCCTCCGGCGCACCGAACATTTCGAAAGGACGGATGCTGCCACAGCCGGACTCGAAGAAATAAAGGCCATACTGGCAACAAATCCGGTCCTGGCCGCGCCCAACCTGGGCGAACCTATGTTATTATATATCGCAGCAACACATCAAGTTGTCAGCGCGGTACTCGTCGTCGAGCGAGAGACAGAAGGGCACAGATTCCCTCTTCAAAAACCAGTGTACTACGTATCCACTGTTCTAACTCCATGCAAGTCCCGGTACCCACATTATCAAAAGATAGCATATGCGGTGTTCATGGCATCCCGAAAGTTGCGACACTACTTTCAAGAGTGTTCCATAATGGTGGCCTCCGAAGTACCTCTCAACGATATTATAAACAATCGCGACGCAACGGGCAGGATTGCAAAATGGGCTATTGAGCTCTTACCATTTGACATAACCCATAAACCACGACGAGCTATAAAGTCGCAGGTTCTGGCCGACTTCGTCTCCGAATGGACCGAAGCCGAACTCCCTTAAGAGTATGACGCATACTCCAATTAGATCATGCATTTCGACGGATCCAAAATGTTGGCTGGCTTGGGGGCTGGCGTCGTCCTGACGTCCCCAACTGGAGACACAATCCAATACATACTTCAAATAATGTACATGGACTCCAATAACGCAGCCGAATACGAGGCCCTTCTACATGGCCTCCGGATGGCAATCTCCATGGGCATTCAACGCCTAGAGGTGCGCGGGGATTCAAACCTCGCAATATCCCAAGTAAATGGAGACTTTGATGCCAAAGATCCAAAAATGGCAGCTTACCGCAACGCCGTCCTAAAAATGTCAGCTCGGTTCGAAGGACTCGAATTCCACCATGTAGCCCGGGATAATAACCAGGCAGCAGACGTGTTAGCACGCATCGGCGTGAAACGAGACGTCGTCCCTCCAAACATCTTCCTGGAATGGCTCTTCAAGCCATCCGTGTTATGGGAAGAGGAGTCCAGAAATAACAATTCGGAGCCAGCTGCATCACCGAACTCAGACCATTCTGACACAATCGGCGGCTCAGCCAACGAAATAACACCTTTAGCTCGCGAAATAATGGCAGTAATTGCCCCGTGCACAGAACCATTCCTAGCCTACTTAATTCGGCAGGAACTTCCCGAAGACCAAAATGAGGCCCACTACATAGTTCGGCGATCTAAAGCCTACAAGGTCCATGAGGGAGAACTTTATAAGAAAAGCACAACCGGAGTCCTTCAAAGGTGTATCTCCGAAGAGGAGGGGCGGAATCTCCTGGCTGAAATTCACGCCGGACTAGGCGGGCACCACGCTGCAGCCCGGGCACTCGTAGGCAAGGCCTTCCGTACAGGATTTTATTGGCCGACAGCCCGGGCAGATGCTCAGGACTTAGTCCAACGATGCGTCGGTTGCCAGCTCTTTGCTAATCAGAGCCACATGCCACCCACCGCCCTCAAAACTATACCCATTACCTGGCCGTTCGCGGTCTGGGGGCTTGACATGGTTGGACCCCTTAAAGGGGGAACCCACAAGCACAAATACTTATTGGTCATGGTGGACAAATTCACCAAATGGATTGAGGCCAAGCCGGTTAAAACGGTAGAATCCGGACCGGTGATAGACTTCCTATCCGGGGTAGTACACCGTTTTGGCGTCCCCCACAGCATCATCACTGATAACGGCACGAACTTCACTGCCGACGAGGTTAAACTCTGGTGCAAAAACATGGGCATCAAGCTCGATTACGCTTCAGTCTATCACCCCCAAACTAACGGTTAAGTCGAGCGAGCAAATGGTCTCATCATGAGCGGCATCAAACCCAGACTAGTGCGGTCCCTCAAGGAATCTAACACGCACTGGGTAGAGGAGCTCGACTCCGTACTCTGGGGGCTGCGGACCACGCCAAACCGAACTACTGGATACACACCATTTTTCATGGTGTATGGCGCAGAGGCAGTTCTGCCTTGCGATATAATTCATGACTCACCTCGTGTGCGCATGTACGAAGAAAGAGAAGCTGAGTTGGATTGGCAGGATAGTTTGGACGCCTTAGAGGAGGAGCGGGATGTGGCAAAGGCTCATTCCGCATTCTATCAGCAGCAGGCTCGAAGATATCAAAGCAGAGAAGTACGGGCCAAAACCTACAATGTCGGCGAACTCGTTCTACGCCTGCCGGACAAGAAAAAGGACAAACTTAAGCCCAAGTGGGAAGGTCCCTTCATCATCGACCAAGTCCTGACCGACAGAGCATACCATCTACGTAAAGCATCTGACAACCGACTCGAGCCGAACCCATGGAACGCAGCCCGTCTCCGAAGATTCTACGCCTAAACACCGGATTCAGAGTTCGTCTCACTCCCCCGTCCACCTTTTTATATTTTTTACTGTCTCTTGTCCCCCTCCTTCTTCCCACCTTTTTTTCAATACCTTTTCTAGGCTGATTTGCGCTTTGTTCGCACACACTTGATGTGCTCCTAGCACTCATTATACCTGGGGGCTTCTTTACCAGAAGCTTATTAATATGGGCTTCACGCCCAATACATGTGTCATACTTCCGCATGTACCTTTTATTCACCATTATATGCATCGATATGACTTAAGTTTTGGCCAAGCTGGGTTGCTTGGCTCCTGTGCTTACCCCTACATTCCCGATTGTTCGGCTAGGAGGTAAAGGGAGCACCTCTGCGATTGTTACTACCGGGTCAGCCGGATGTGTACCTCGGACTGGGTGAAGCCGAAAGCTAGCGTTCTTAAGAGAATATTCGGTCGGTGACTTGAAAGATGATTTATTACTTACTTATTTATAAGCCCCCAGATGCTTTTTCTGCTATTTTTGCAGTCCGGCATTGCACCTTAGGGCATGCCTCCCAGGGAAAGGAACCCTTAATGGAACTATTCTCCCTGGAAGATGTTTCTTACTAACCATGTAATATAACATAACTAGTTGGGCACTTGTCTGATAAAGCAATTATGACCCCGATGCCTTGTCTCCATGCATGCCCCGGTTCTTTTATAACCGTAGGGGTATTCGGACACACTCCGGACTGTTGGGTCCCGAGGTTGAAGCGAAACGGTCCACAAAGACAAACGATCTACAATCCGGCTAGAAGGCATCTTACATGTCATTTCAAATTACATTGTCAAACCGACTGATTGTACTCCTCCTCAATCCCATCTAACAGGCTGTCTAATTTACAGCCCTGTTGGGAATATTTTGCGGCCAGTTCTACTTGGCCATACATCAAGCTCACAGGGATCTCCTTCCCATCAGGCCCCGCAGGTCCGACCTCGGCCATGTGGTTTGGGTCAGCCTTTGGGTAGTGCGTCTTCACCATGGCCCAGGCCTCCCTGGCGCCCTGACGGCAGGTCGATATCTTCCACAAACGGAGGCGTCGCCGTGCTCCCTGGAGCTTCTCAGCAAGCTCACCAAGGCCCCTGGGTAGGGAGACGGATGGCCATAAAGCCTGAACGACGCCACTCATCGCCTGCCGAACATGTTCGAACAATTGCACCAGCTCGGGAAGTTGGTCACCTGTTGACCCAGGCATTTCCTCCGTAGGGCGACCTGTGAGCACACCTAAAGACATATTTCTGTCAAACGACTTCCTCACCGAATTCTTCTTTTCAAAGGAATTTGCTCAAGCACTTACTATAAATGCCGCAACGAAGTCGCTGATTCTCCTTCAAGGAGCCAGACAGCTGGGCCCGAACACCTTTCAGCTCTTCTCCTAGCTGGGTGTGGGCATCTTGGAGCTTGTTTCTCTCCTGCTGCACCTTCATAAACACCCTCTCGCCAGCCTTTAGCTGACGCAGTAGCTGTTGCTTGTCCGGATCTAGTCCGGCGCCCTCTGCAATATTATTGTCAGCTTCACGCCGCACTTTGTTAATTAATTATCTTTTCAAAGTATGTCTTACCAGCGGGGGTCTCTGTGCCTCCCCCTGTGGCGGCCAGTGCGGCCTCTAGTTGGGCCTTGCACTCTTGGAGCTCCTGGGACAGATGGGTATTCTTCTCCGTAAGATCCTGCATAAAAATTGATCCTTAAATCAGTTATTTTAACCATTTTAAGTCTCGGGGGCTACTGGCATATATAACTATTAAAATTACTTACACGTATGTCTTTCACATATTGCTCCGTGGCTCTGGTTAACCCATCTTGAGCGGCACGGAGGTGCGCGTTTCCCGCATCAAAGGCATTTAACGCCTCCGGGGAGAAACACGCGTCACGAAGAACTGTCCGGCGACGCCTGTGATTCATGGCGCTCTCCACCTCAGACCGGGTGGCGGACAGCCGGTCGGCATCCTCCGTCGGAGGAGCGTCCGACTCATGCCTTGTATTTGCCTCCCCTTCCGGGCCATGCGTTGGACCATGGCTGGCGGAGGCTTGATTGGCAACCTCTCCGGACACTGTCCAGCGAGCGCTCTTTCTGGAAAAGTTATGAGCATTAATATACCTCCTGGGAATCCTTCCCTTAAAAAAATAGCGGTGCTCCGTACCGTTGCGGTGACGTTTTAGTTCGCGTCGCACTCCTCTTCCGCCTGCTGGGCCGGACTGACCCTTGTTGGCCGGTCGCCGCGGGCTCGACTTCCTGCCGTAAAGGCACTTCCTGTCGGACACCATTGGTGCACGGTGGTCAGAACTAAGCATTAAAGAAGTAACGGCGTCAGGACTTTGGTCGTACTCACTGGGGAAGCCGAACACAAACCGGGGTAGTCAGCCATAATGGCGACTAAAGCATTATCTATGCCGAGCTGGTGGTACACCCCGTCGATCAGTTCCACCACTAAGTCCGGATCCTCTTCGGAGGCCGGATCAAGGGACCTTTCTGGGTCTTCGGGTTGCGGGGCTAGGCTTTTTATGCCCTCCACATCCCGACGCAGTTCCTGTGTCAAAATCATACAATAAGACAATTGCCTTTAAAGGCACGGTTCAGATATGCATGCGACCGCTTACCCAGCTCCGAGGGTTGTTCATGGAAAATCCGTTCAGAGGATTTGTGCGGAGGAAGTCCTCCTTCTCCCCCTTGTACAAGCCGGACAGGATCTTCACCAGATCGTCGGCCGAGCCAGGTCCCTTGCGGTCGTGATGGGTGGCGTCGTCGTCTCTGTTGAAGTCCCACATGGGGTGGCCCCTATATTGGAGCGGCTGCACCCCACGCATAATGCATGTGGCCATGACTCCGATCATGGTTAATCCGGAATGGGCTAGCAGCCGTATCCGGCCCATCAAGTAATGGACGCTACTATCACCTTCTCGTCGAGGGCTCCGTGGGCGCCAACTTAGGCGTTTCTTCAGGGGAGCATTGCTGAACTCCGGAAGGCCGATCCGGACTGGATCCGGCAGCGGAGCGTCCTCCATATAAAACCACTCCGAAGGCCAATCTTCGGACGCCTTCTTCGGAGTCCCGGACAGGTATCCGGTCCCGGCGATGCGCCATATTTCGGCTCCGCCCACTTGATATATCGACCCCTTGTGAGAGCGGGGTACGAGGCAAAACAGCCTCTTCCACAGTGCAAAATGGGGCTCAATGCCCAAGAACAGCTCGCACAGAGCTACGAAGACCGCGATGTGCAAAATGGAGGCAGGTGTAAGGTGATGAAGCTGGAGTCCGTAGAACTCCAGGAGCCCCCGGAGAAACGGATGTATAGGAAATCCGAGTCCCCTTATTAAGTAGGAGGGGAAGCACACCCGCTCTCCTTTGGAGGGATTGGGGGCACTCTCCGCCTGCTTCCCCCCTTTGTAGGTGGCCAGTCCGGCTCGAACCGGAACCATGAAGGCCGGGGGAAGATATCCCTCTGCTTGGAGCTTCACTAACTCACTGTGCGGGACTGAGCATCTCCTCCAATCTCCTGGCTTAGGGCTGGGAGCGCGAGAAGAGGGGCCGCGTCGACTGTCCATGTTGGAATGGGTTTGGTTTCAGATGCGCCTCGATGAGTGCTTGCGGAAGGAGGAGGATGTGATTTGGATCTGGATCCTCGCCTCTCTTATAGGCAGATTATTTGCTCAGCTAGGGGGTAAAGCATAAAAATACCCTGGCTTTTCGCATTCGTGCGACGCATGGAAGAAGACCATTATCGGACGCGGAAGCCAAGGAGCGCAACATTTATGAAGCAACCGGACACTATCCGGCAAACACATGGAGCATGAAGAAGAACCCGCCTTGCAAACGCCGAAGACAACATACGCGCCGGATTCGTCGTTATTGAAGCCTGGTTCGGGGGCTACTGAGGGAGTCCCGGACTAGGGGGTGTCCGGATAGCCGAACTATCATGATCGGCCGGACTCCAAGACTATGAAGATACAAGATTGAAGACTTCGTCCCGTGTCCGGATGGGACTTTCCTTGGCGTGGAAGGCAAGCTTGGCGATACGGATATGTAGATCTCCTACCTTTGTAACCGACTCTGTGTAACCCTAGCCCTCTTCAGTGTCTATATAAACCGGATGGCCTTAGTCCATAGGACGAACAACAATCATACCATAGGCTAGCTTCTAGGGTTTAGCCTCCTTGATCTCATGGTAGATCTACTCTTGTAACCCACATCATCAATATTAATCAAGCAGGACGTAGGGTTTTACCTCCATCAAGAGGGCCCGAACTTGGGTAAAAACATCGTGTCCCTCGTCTCCTGTTACCATCCGCCTAGACGCACAGTTCGGGACCCCCTACCCGAGATCCGCCGGTTTTGACACCGACAGGAATGATCCTCCTAGCTCCACGAGGGTTGTCCTTGTTCCCTGTGATGGCAGTCATCCACCTCTCCAATGTAGCATCATCGACCTCCTCTGGGTGGACCCGACTGGTGTCTTCAGTACCAGAATACAGCCACATCGGGTGGCCTCGGTACTGGAGTGGTTGGATGCGCCGCCGAAGGAAAACCTCCAGAAGGTCCATGCCGGTCACGCCGTCACGAATCAACTAAACTACTCGCTCCATCAACATTTTCACCTGAGCCTTCTCCTCCGGAACTACTTTCAGAGAGGAGGGCTTGTTCACTCGACTCATAGATAAGGGAGGGAGCCCAGTCGACTGCCCTAGAGTCGGCCGGTCTTGGCAGTAGAACCAGGTCGACTGCCACCCTCTGACCGACTCGGGAAGGGTCATAGCAGGGAAATCGCTCTTACTCCTCATCTGGACACCGAGACCCCCACACATCTGGATCACCTGGGTTCTCTCGTCATTGGGACTGGCCTTTTTCACCGTCTGGGAACGACAAGTGAATATATGTTTGAAGAGGCCCCAATGCGGCCGACAACCCAAGAAATTCTCACACAAAGATACAAAGGCGGAGAGATAGGCGATGGAATTTGGGTTAAAATGGTGAAGCTGAGCTCCGAAGAAATTCAGAAATCCTCGGAAGAAAAGATGCGGCGGCAGAGAAAACCTTCGATCTACATGAGTCGCCAAGAGAACGCACTCACCCTCCTGAGGTTGCGGTTGCCACTCCGCCCCCGGAAGCCTCGCTGCTCCATGCTCGATCAGCCCCTCATTGGCTAGGTCGTCGAGGTCCTTCTGGGTGATGGTCGAGCGGATCCAACCCTGCGGTAGGCGAGACCGCGATGAGGATCCACCCCGACTGGGCGCTCTCCCCTTTGCTTGCACCGTCGCCTTCTTCGCCCGCTCCAAAGCCGCCGTCTTCTCCTTCACCATTGTCGCCGACGAAGCTGGAACGGAGTAGCGGCACTGGGCAGTTGGCGAGCGCAGCAGATGAATCTAGATACGAGGGAGGAGAAAATGAGGAGGCACTGTTCGGAAAACCTCCGCCTGGTTCCTTATATGGGGTCACTTCCGAGTGGCTGACAGGTAGGCCCAGGCAATCCTGTCAAATCCCGAAACAGTCGCGCACGTGATACATGGCGAAAAAGGCGGCGCGGGAATCGAGGCGTCCCTGCCTTGTCCCATCCGAGTACCATGGCCTCCTCCGCTTCGCGCGCTTCCCAAAATTCGGATCCCACTAAATCCGCTAACCACAGGGCAACTTGTCAGACGGAAGATCTCCTGCGATCCGTCGCTCGGAAATCTCCAAGTTCATAAAGTTCACTCGATAGATATAAAGAATGGATCAAGGCGACTGAACGAAAGTTGACACCCTCACTTGAAAGTCATTGATCCAGAGCAAAAACACCTTTACAGTACCAGAAAGCAGGTCGGAAAGATTGCCAACTCCGTCCTCACTCAAACCTCGATCCATTCGGGGGCTACTGATGAAGTCATGTACCTAGGGTAGGGTTACGGACCTGTCCAAGGTACCCTCCCCAAGGGCATCTCTTAGAAGAAGCCGTCTTCTAGTCGACCAAGAGGGATTCCACTCGACCGGCTAGAAGACACTCGACGAACCTAAAGACACTCGACCATGAAGACTCACTCGACCATCAGGAGTTCAAGATCTACTCTGTATCCAAACGGTCCGTAATTAAGTAGTCTTTATGGCCATGATGACACTTTATGTAAGGCATTACCAGTAACGTCTGGCCTTAATGTACTTTAACCCTCCGCTACGTGGGCTGGCTGGGGTCCTGGCGTCCTCTATATAAGCCATCCCCCCTCCACTGGTAGAAGGGTTCGCACCCCTGTACCTTTCACACACGTAATCCAGTCGACCGCCTCCGGGCTCCGAGACGTAGGGCTGTTACTTCCTCCGAGAAGGGCCTGAACTCGTAAAACACTCGTGTGTACAACTGCTCCATAGCTAGGATCTTGCCTCTCCATACCTACCCCCCATTCTACTGTCAGACTTAGAACCACGACACTATGATCTTTGGCCGGACTCTCGGACTATGAAGATACAAGATTAAAGACTTCGCCCGTGTCCGGATGGGACTTTCCTTAGCGTGGAAGGCAAGCTTGGCGATACGATATGTAGATCTCCTCCCATTGTAACCGACTCTGTGTAACCCTAGCCTTCTCCGGTGTCTATATAAACCAGAGAGTTTTAGTCTGTAGGACGAACAACAATCATACCATAGGCTAGCTTCTAGGGTTTAGCCTCTCTGATCTCGTGGTAGATCTACTTTTGTACTACCCATATCATCAATATTAATCAAGCAGGAGTAGGGTTTTACCTCCATCGAGAGGGCCCGAACCTGGGTAAAAACATCGTGTCCCTTGTCTCCTGTTACCATCCGCCTAGACGCACAGTTCGGGACCCCCTACCCAGATCGGCCGGTTTTGACACCGACAGCCCCCTATATAAAGAGGGGGAGGGAGGGCAGCCGCACCCTAGTCCCTGGCGCCTCCCTCTCCCCACGTACCACCACTCCCTCTCGCTGAGCTTGGCGAAGCCCTGCCGAGATCGCTGCTGCTTCCACCACCACGCCGTCGTGCTACTGGATCTCCATCAACCTCTCCTTCCCCCTTGCTGGATCAAGAAGGAGGAGACGTCTTCCCAACCGTACATGTGTTGAACGCGGAGGTGCTGTCCGTTCAGCACTAGGATCATCGGTGATTTGGATCACGATGAGTACGACTCCCTCAACCCCGTTCTCTTGAACGCTTCCGTGCGCGATCTACAAGGGTATGTACATGCTATCCTCTCTCTCGTTGCTAGATGATTCCATAGATTGATCTTGGTGAAGCATAGAAATTTTTTATTTTCTGCAACGTTCCCCAACAGAATCGACCACGGAGGGCCTCTACATCAACATCCTTGCCCCTCCGATGAGTTGTGAGTAGTTTACCACAGACCTACTGGTCCATAGTTATTAGCTAGATGACTTCTTCTCTCTTTTTGGATCTCAATACAATGTTCTCCCCCTCTCTTGTGGAGATCTGTTCGATGTAATCTCTTTTTGCGGTGTGTTTGTCGAGATCCGATGAATTGTGGGTTTATGATCAAGTTTATCTATGAATAATATTTGAATCTTCTCTGGATTCTTTTATGTATGATTGAGTTATCTTTGCAAGTCTCTTCGAATTATCAGTTTGGTTTGGCCTACTAGATTGATCTTTCTTGCCATGGGAGAAGTTCTTAGCTTTGGGTTCAATTTTGCGGTGTCCTTACCCAGTGACAGAAATGGTTGCAAGGCACGTATTGTATTGTTGCCATCGAGGATAACAAGATGGGGTTTATATCATATTGCTTGAGTTTATCCCTCTACATCATGTCATCTTGCTTAATGCGTTACTCTGTTCTTATGAACTTAATACTCTAGATGCAGGCAGGAGTCGGTAGATGTGTGGAGTAATAGTAGTAGATGCAGGCAGGAGTCGGTCTACTTGTTATGGACATGATGCCTATATACATGATCATGCCTAGATAATCTCATAATTATTCATTTTTCTATCAATTGTTCAACAGTAATTTGTTCACCCACCGTAATACTTATGCTATCTTGAGAGAAGCCACTAGTGAAACCTATCCCCCCCGGGTCTATCTCTTATCATATTTGCTTCCAATATACTTTTATTTGCATCTTTACTTTTCGCATCTATATTATAAAATATCAAAAATATATTTATCTTATCATACTATCTCTATCAGATCTCACTTTCGCAAGTGGCCGTGAAGGAATTGACAACCCCTTTATCGTGTTGGTTGCGAGTTCTCAGTTTGTTTGTGTAGGTGCGTGGGACTTTTGAGGAGCCTCCTACTGGATTGATACCTTGGTTCTCAAAAACTGAGGGAAATACTTACGCTACTATTGCTGCATCACCCTTTCCTCTTCAAGGAAAACCAACGCAAGCTCAAGACGTAGCAGCGCGCGCTAAAATTTGCAGCAGCCACTGGAGCGAGTGATGAGGATACATACCCGAGGTAGGGTCATAGGCCTGACCTATACGTCCTACCTAAGGTCACTACCCTAGAAGACAAGAAGTCCGAGAGGCAACGAAGAACCCCCAATCAAAGGTGTTGAGTGCAATCCACTCGACCAATCATATCACTCGGGGTATCCCTCCTACCTGTAGTCACTCGACCATATGAGGAATCACTCGACCTACTGAAGGCCAGGAGTCGCTCAGCACTGCAACGGTCATACATTCACTCCGTAGTCTTTAAGGTCATTAATAACACTTATGACTGGCGTTATCAGTAACGCCCCTACTTTATGTACATTAAGCCCCTTGTAATGGAGGCTGGCTGGGGTCCCGGCGCACTCTATATAAGCCACCCCCTCCTATGGCACAAGGGTTCGCACCCCCTGTAACATCACACATATAATTCAGTCGACCACCTCCGGACACCGAGACGTAGGGCTATTACTTCCTCCGCGAAGGGCCTAAACTCGTAAACCCTGTGTGTACACCTTTACCATAGCTGAGATCTTACCTCTCCATACATACTCCCCCCGTTTTCTACTGTCAGTCTTAGAACCACGACAGCGAGCACTCGTCGCCGCGCCAAAACAGGCGATCGACACGCTGCAGACACTTTTTTAGCACGCCGTGTGTTGGCCGCCTGTTGGATATGCTGTGAGCAAAAAAAGGTTGTAGATATATGATGATATCCGAAAACACAAGTGTGGATGGCTATGAACGTGAGTCCCCGGAGTCAAAGTAGAGCGCGACTCGGAATCCGGTTTGAACCACTCTTCTGAACGGCTCGGCTCTGCTCACACCGCCGCCCCGAACGTTCGTTCAGAATCGCCTTCGTAGTTCACCCTCGGCCTCGCCCCAACCGACCCAGAAGTAGAACACCCGCGATCACCGGCGCGCACCGTCCCCGAGTCCGATCGAGCTTCGTCCAAGGGCATCGCATCCTATAGCCGTCCCCCCGGTCCGCCCCTCCCGTCCACCCCACCAAACCCTAACCCCAGCGGTCGCCATGGGCAGCGGAGAGGGTCCCGTCTCGCCGCGGTCCACCTCCAGGCGCCACCGCCGGTCGTACGGCGACGGCGGGGACGAGGCCTCCTCCCCGAAGCGCCAGAAGCGTAGCCATCACCACCGCCACCACGGCCACGGCCACGGGGACAGGGGAGACCAGCAGGCGGGCTCGCGGTCGCGGATGTCGGCAGCGAAGCCGGGGGAGCGCGAGGTAGAGGATGGTGAGATAGTAGACGATGCCGCCGCCGCCGCCTCCAGGGGGCCGGATGCCGGCTTCGGCAAGGCGGGGTCGGTGTTCGGCGGTCTGGCACCTGCTCCGGTCTGTTCCGAACCCCCGTCCTTTGCGTTCCCGTTCGGTATAGGTTATTTTCGTTACCCTTTTCCATTGATCCATAATTAGTTGCTCATTTATCGTGTTGGTGCTTGGTGTGATATTTTTAATGCTGTTGGCACACACAACATTATCTGGTATGATGGCAGAGGATTTGCAGATCAACAAAATAAAATCTGGTATTAACTTGAGAAGGCAAGCGTCTTAGTTTTGTTAGCTGTTAAATGAATTTAAATATTACTACATTGAAATTCCATTAATTTATTCAAAGTTCTAGTGTTTACTCGGTTATTTGAAGCACATTTATTAACCACTGGCACAAAAAGCAGCAGCTATTGTTTAGTTTCCTCTGTGATGATAAATCAAGGACAGCTTACTCTGTTCTACGCTTTGCTGCACAAAGAAAAAGGAATTCAAGAGTTTCCGATCTCTGCCTTGAAGTAATTTTGTTCAAACAATCAAACACCCTGGGAAAAGCTAAAACAAGTATTCTTATTTATTTATTTTTGAATTTTCACGCCCGGGGGGTGGGGGGAGCGTTTCCGCACCTGAACTATCATTAAAGTGGGCAATTTACTTTTTGTAATAATCAAAAACTGGCATGAGCCTTTTCATATTATTCTTTGTTTTCTGATGAAGAAACTATTCTTTGTTACCTATTATATTCTAATAACTGACAAGATTGTTGGCATATTCTTGAGATGTAAGCTGTTTAACCGTAGATTCCACTTGATAAGTACAATAAACTGGGCCAAGCTTACTCACATAGAGCTGCAGGCTTTCCCACATAGCCTTGTTTTTCCTATTTTTCTGGTCATGCTTTTATTGTAGGAAAAGGCTTTTAGTCATCCTTGCTTTTCTACTTTTGGTTAATTGGTGAACTCACTTTGAAACTTACAACTGTAGGGATGTGATGACAAATTTGATGCAAACAAGAAGTGTAGAGAGGCTAACCACAGAAAGAGATCTGAGGAAATCGAGGAACAATCTTGCAAGTAAGGTTTCTCATATATGGTTAACTCATTCTCATGTTTTTGTTCTTATTCCATTTTTTAATTAATGTTTTGTGATGGTTTCAGGGAGGAAGATCAAAGTGATTTCGAACACTTTGCAAAGCAAGAAGAAGATGATCTTAAAAAAACTAAGGAGGAAGCAAGAAAGAGGATGGATGCTATTCTGGAGAAGCACCGGCAACGCCAGTTTCAGAAGGAACACCAGGGACCTGTGCCTTTCCATGATAGTACAGGTAACCTGCTTTTATTAAAAACAGAACCAAATTTCTGTGTGACATATTTTTTTTGTTATGTAGAAGTTAAGTTTAAACATATTTTAGTAACTGAGCTTCGTCATTGGCAGAAGTAACATCACTGGATAGAGATGCTGCTACCACTGAAGTAAAAGATGCCAATTCAGTCACTGTAATTGTTGATGAAAAATCCTACACTCTGGGGATGACTCCTCCTATCCAGCCTAACATTTCAATAAACTCGGGGATATCTGGTGATCAATGGACGGCATGTGTTTCAGGTTTTCAAGAGGGCATTCCTAAGGTAATAATCCTTTTGATGCAGTTGATTGTTCACTTACCCTTTTCTCAGCTAGGGTTTTTACTTACATCTTTGAAATTTTACAGGGTGATAGATCTTCAGATATACTTTGCGATGATATTTTTGGAGCATCTCCTATTACAGTTCAGAAATTGGTATGTTTTCTAGTATTCTTCATCTGAACTATTATTTCCACTGAAATTTCTTACTTCAATGTTTTGCCATCTTCTTTGTGCTCAGAACAGTCTTGGTAATCCATTGGCAATTTTATCTTTTACTCTATTGGTAGGAAGCTCTCAGCAGTATATTATTTTGTGCTCACCTATTGATAGTTGTGTTGTGTAGGGTAATCTAGATGGTATGCATGCCAGGAAAAATTCACTTCGCGACAACTGGGATGATGAGCATGGATATTACAGTAAGCTCTATCAATCTTTCCTTTCCATTTCATATCTACTTCTAAGTTACTCCTTTATAATTCAAACTTTTTTGTATTTTATACAGAGTACTACTTAGGGGAAGTGCTAGATGGTCATTACAGAATTACAGCAGGCTCTGGGAAGGGAGTTTTCTCAACAGTTGTCCAGGCAAAGGATCTGAAAGCCGGGAAAAATGATCCTGAAGAAGTAGCTATCAAAATTATCTGCAATGAAAAAGAAAGGTAAGCTGAGTTCATTACAACTTCTTCCCTTCTGAGGCCATATATTCAACAGGGAAAATAACATTTGACCCTGTAAATTGCATTTTGATTGTACAGGTACAAATCTGGTAAGAGGGAGGTTTCTGTACTGGAAAAATTGTCAAGTGCAGATCGTGAAGACAAACGACACTGTGTCCGGTTTATTTCTAGTTTCATGTATCGGGATCATCTCTGTTTAGTTCTTGAATCCCTTCATATGAATCTTCGTGAGGTTATAAAGAAATTTGGTCGTGATATAGGGCTGAAGCTTACTGCTGTAAGGACGTACTCAAAACAGCTTTTCATTGCATTGAAGCACCTAAAGGATTGCAGTATCCTCCATTGTGATATTAAACCAGATAATATACTGGTATGTCCGCTTTCCAAGTATCTTATTATATTTGGTAGAGCTTGTACTTGCAGAGCTTATTTTAAGCTTTGAGAAAAGCCTAATAAGTCATACCAATGGTTAACCTTTATGTTAATTGTATGCTGGAACCTACAAGTTTCTCTAACTGCCTCATTTTGCAGGTAAATGGGTCTAGAAACTTGTTGAAACTGTGTGATTTTGGTAGTGCTTTGCCTGCCGGAATAAATGATATCACACCAATTCTTGTGAGCCGCTTCTACCGGGCACCTGAGATAAGTGAGTTATTTACTTGACATGTACAATCATTTCATTAGATTTTCTTATATAAATTCAAAAAATAATCACCTGCATGCCAACATAGTAATTTGTTATCCTCCTGCAGTTCTTGGATTGCCGTACGACCATTCATTGGATATGTGGTCAGTAGGCTGTTGCCTATATGAACTTTACACAGGAAAAATCTTATTTCCTGGTGGGAAGAACAATGGCATGCTTTGGCTTCACATGGAATTGAAGGGTCCATTCCCTAAGAAGATGCTTCGAAAGGTGAGATATGATGCTGATTTCTTTTTTCATATGATGTACTTATCTCTTATGCGTATTCTAGAGAACAAAGTATGGTAGTGTTTGAGTTTGTATTTCCTAGTCTTCTTCTCTCTTAACAGAATTAATGTTTCTAATTATACAGGGAGCCTTTACAACTCAACGCTTTGACCAGGACCTTAATTTCCATGCCACTGATGAGAATCTGATGATGAAAAAGGTATGCTGATTATTTGTTTATACCTTGTTGAACTGACGATATACTCTGTTTTAGTGTGTTCTGTTAAAGAAAATTGAATCTGTGTCTTTATTCTGGCAGGCTGTGAACAAACTGTGTATGAACGTTAAACCAAAGGGTGTTGGCGGAAAAATATCAAGCTTCGCAGGCGAGGATCCGAAAATGCTGTCCAGTTTTAAAGATCTCCTGGAGAAAATATTTGTGCTAGATCCGCAGAAGAGGCTTACTGTGTCACAAGCACTTAGCCACCCATTTATTACTGGCAAGTGAAATCAAGACGATCAATACTTCTCGGTTGTAATATTGTTGAATGCTGTAGCTTCTTTGAACTAAGTTTTGGATTCAACCTGTCTAACCGACCGGCGGTTATGTAGCTTTAGGATCATATAGCACATACATATAGACGAAGCATGGAATGGATGGCTATCTTGTCTTGAGCCTCTTATGTAATACTGGCATCCACACATTGCTGTCTTTGGTAACTGTTATTATATCAGCCTCAAAGACCAGGATTTTTTCCTTCGTTTGACAAGTTGAATTAATCAGTGTTTGATACGTGAGCAAACTTGTTGGCAAATTGAAAGTTCATATTTAGAGATGCATCTAAAGCGTTTTTTTTCTTTGATTAGGCCTACCTGTATATGTCTGAATCTTTTCACTTGCTCAGGATGGTGCTAGATGCTTTCAGCTTTCTTCCGCTTCCTTTTTTTTCTGTGAAAATATAGGACTTATTTCAAAGGAAAGAAATGATTTGGCGCGTTTTGGGTAAGTTTTTTCTTCTTTTTTCTTTGCAAGAATACAGATAGCCTAGGCAATGGGCCGCTGTTTCTGGGCTGACGCTAGCGCAAGCGAAGGCGATACGGCCCACACCCGTGCCCCGGAGCGCGCACGCCGGGGGTTTTGGCGGGAAATTCACGCGTCACTAAGCGCTGCGGGCCCGCTGTGTCAGTGACCCGTATCACAGTGGAGGCCAAACCCTTCTTCCCCTTTCCCGTCCTCTCCCCCACATCCACCCCACCCCATTTTCCCCTCCGCCTCGCTCAAACCGCGAACAGCATCGACACGGCGGCGGCGGCGGCGGGCGAAGCAGGCGGAGGAAGCGCCGAGAGAGCACGCAATGCCGCCTAAATCGGACAGCGTCGAAGGTATGCCCCCCGGTCGATCCAACCCTATCCACTCCCGATTTGAGCTCCCCCCCGCTCGATTCCGCCCCCAATTCCACCAACCCCATGCTCGGTCTTGTGGGTGTATCCGGCCGCCATGTTCCTGACCACCTTGTCTCGGTTTCCTGTGCAGGAATCGTCCTCAACTTCGTCAACGAGGTAACGAACACCCCCCTCCGCTAAAACCCTCCCTCCCCACTTAAACCCCAGATTGCCCGCCTCCGCTCAGGGGCCAACCTTGTGCCTGCCGCCGCCGCGTTTGCGCGACGAGGGTTGGGAGGTTTCCTCCCCCATTCTGCATCCTGTGGTGTTTTGTCCCGTGTGGCAATGTTTGTGAACTTTAGCAGGGGATGCGTGGTTCTGTACCGAACGATGCTAGGTAGGTTCTGCATCAGTACCCGTTATACATGTTATATAATAAATGGCAAGCGACGTATGGAGGCGATGATTATTCGTGCAGAGGTTCGTCGTGACAGATTTTTCTATGCTGGCTGTCATCGGTAGTTGCTTTGTGAGAGGCAACTTGAACAATTCTGAGTTATGTTAAATACCACAGTAGTCAGTCCAGATAATCGGTCTATGCGCATTCCATTACTTTGTTTATCATAGCGTTGACAGAATCCAAAGGACTGAAGCTCTCTTATTCTTCAGTTCACACCAGTCTTTAGGATTTGGTGATGGCTCCTAATACTGAAAATTGTCTCAAGTTGAGAAAATGTTTCATTTCAGCATGCCTTGCATTCTGGTCCGCGGATGTTTCAATGTAGCCAACGTAGTTCATTATTAACTTCTCCTTTGAGCTGTTTCCCCTCTATTTAACGATTTACTCTCCATAGAAGTATCCGTCTCTGACTTTGTATGAAAAGTACGCTGATTGTGACTGGAAGTCAAGTGCTTACAAATGGATACACTAGTGTTTCCAGATAAATTTTTCACTTTTCAGTATAGGCTTTTTTCCATAAGCAGTATAGGTCATTTTATTTTGGTATCTTAAAGGTGTTACAATTATATGGAGCTGAAGCATTACTGCAGTGCTGCATGAGTTATCATTATCATCGTTAGTTTCACACCGATGTTTCCTTTCAGACACCGTTCTTACATCAGTTTGGTTAGAACCAATCATCCATGCAAAGTGAGAACATTATTTGTAAAAGAAGTTGTATATCATGCGTGAACTTTATGCAAAATATCAAGAGATGAATTAAGTGGTCGGTTAGATTATTTCAGATTATTCTGTCTCCACTCTATGTTTGGTACCGTAGCTCCAATCTTTACCAATTACCATACTAGGCAATAATGATGAGTGGACTATTGCTACGATTCTGCAGCAAAACAGGCCATTGAATTCTCAGAATGTGGCTGATGCACTACAGAAGTTTAGTCTTAAGAAGACTGCAGTGCAAAAAGGACTGGATGCATTGGCTGACAGTGGTCAAATATCCTTCAAGGAGTATGGCAAGCAGAAAATCTACCTTGCTCGGCAAGACCAGTTTGACATTCCAAATGGGGAGGAACTTGAGGAGATGAAGAAAGCAAATAGCAAGCTACAGGAAGAACTCGCAGAACAAAAGAAAATTACTAGTGAGGTCGAATCTGGTAAGCTCTGTTTGGTGCCATGGTCTTTGTGGTCTTTCTCAATGCAGTAAGCAACTATTAGTGGTAGCTAAGTACAAATCCTATCGCAGAGATAAAAAGTCTACAGTCAAACTTGACACTGGAAGAGATTAGGTCAAAGGAGGCCAGATTACAAAGTGAGGTATGTGTGCATGTCACTATGCTTCTTAGTGCGCATGTGTGTGTTTGTTCAACCAAGTTTTGACGGCAGAGCTCATGTTTATGCAGGTCCAGGAAATGGAAGAAAAATTAAAGAAATTGCAGAGTGGTGTGATCTTGGTGAAACCTGAAGACAAGAAGATAATTGAAGAGACCTTCTCTGAGAAAGCTAACCAGTGGAGAAAGCGAAAGAGGATGTTCAAGGAGCTATGGGATAATATCACTGAGAATAGCCCCAAAGACCAGAAGGAATTTAAGGTTCTTGTTGCCCCTTCTTGTTTTACCTTTGACACTTGATTTTGGCACTTGAATGGCCGGCTGTAACTGGTAGTTGTTTAGTTCATCTGTTGTCACTGCTTGTCAGTCAGCTTTCCAGTATTGCTTTCACCCTACCAGCCATCGTATCGATGAATAATATTTGTGTGTGCAGGAAGAACTTGGTCTTGAGTATGATGAAGATGTGGATGTGAACTTCCAACCGTACAGTGAAATGCTGGCGAGTCTCAACAAAAGGAGAAAAGTTTCTCGCTGAGGATGTAGGGCGCATGGGAGTATCTCAGATCAGATGTATGTCATCAGCCAAACAGCTCCATGGTTTTGCTAGTTTCTTAGTCAGGGTGTTTGTTGTAGTTTGTCCAGACAGATGATGTTCGTCAGCTGATGATACTGGTAGCTTCAGTAGTAGATTATCTGAGGTTTGCAGCATGTTTTGAACCAGTCATGTAATATAACTTCTTCACCATCTTAAATTATATCGAGGCATCTTATCACTGACGACATAAGCTTCCTGTGTTTGCTCTCTGTTCTTCGGTGAAAAATCAGAATCATATTAATATTTACTTTCCCAAATCGATATTTACATCGCATACACAAAATTTAGTAATGAATGATCTGCAATATATAGCTGCAAAAAGTTCAACTGTTATCAATACAACTGAATCAAGAAACCATATCTGCTATGTGCTATGGCCATATGGCTGGAGCTATGCTGCTAGAGTCTTCTGTTGGTCCTGACTGAAGCCGGCCTGCTCCTGGGCGTATCCTGCCCTTCTCCGTGCTTCTTCTCCGGGAGATCCTCTGCGTCTGAGCTGTAGTTCGGAACATGTCCGATCCTTCCGAATTTCTTTGCATCGGCCAGATCCTCGTCGCCGTGGAGCATCTCGTCGTCGACATGCGCCCTTCCTGGGTTCCTCCTGTGCCTGTCGTCGGTGCTGCTGGACCCTGCTCGCGAGAGCTCTATGGCAGCCTTGGCGGCGGCGGCCGCCGTGGCAGCCGATTCGAACGCGGCCTGCGCCGCCTCTTCCACGTCCTTGAATGTCAGCTTCGAGGCGGCCTTGTCTCCCTCCGGCCCCTCGGCCCGCGGCGTCGCGTGCCGCCGCTCGGCGTCGTCGTCGTCGTCGTGCCTCTTCTTCCTGTGGCCATGGCCATGGCCATGGTGGGAGCGGCGGGCCGGATCCTCGTGGTGGTAGGAGTCGGCGGCGTCGCTGTGGAGGCGCACGGGGATGTCTTTGTCGGCGCCGATCTCGAGGAGCACCATCTGGCGGCTCTCGAGGCTGGGCAGCGCGGTGGAGAGCCGCTGCACGAGCTTGGCGTTGACGCCGCAGCCGGCGCGGAGCTCGGCGGCGGCGGACGCGAAGCCCCGGCCGAACCTGGCGGCGAGGAGGGCGCGGGCCTCCTGCAGCTCGGGGAGGTCCCCGCAGCGCGCCGCCGCGTAGCAGAGCCCCGCCGCCGCCTCCCGCAGCTCCTCGGGGCAGTCGCGGTGCGCGTCGTCGAGCAGGGCGGAGCGGTCGGCGAGGAGCGCGCAGTAGGCGTCGAGCAGGAGGAGGACGTCGAGCGTGTCCCGCTCCCGGATGACCTGCTCGGCGCGGAGGAGGGCCCGGTCCGGGTGGCCCTGCCGGAGCAGCTGCTCCACGTCCCCCCGCGCCTGCGCGCAGCGCACCTCCCGGTGCGCGCGCACCACGGCGATCCGCTTCGTGGCCAGGTGCAGCAGGGACTTGAGCCGCGCCGTCTGCTTGGAGGTTCGGCCCAGCAGCACGTCCAGCGTCCTCCCCATCGCCGCCGGTCGAGTCGGCTGGCGATGGCTGATCGAGCGGAGGGCGCGAGGTGCGTGGTGATCAGGTGGTTTTGGCCTGGTGTTTTATACCCCACTCCGTGCGGCGCGAGGTGTGAGTCGGAAGGAGAAAAATAATTAATTCGGACGCGGGAAGGAGGTGATCGGCGTTTGCTTTGCGGCCAAGGCGTTGTCCAGGGCGGCGAGGCCGACGTGCATTCAAACGCCCTCCTTTCCCGGTCGACTGGTCGAGTGAGTAGACGCGTGCGTGCCCACCAGCGAGCTGAGACCGTTTCCGTTGGTTCGGCCGGGGCCAGAAACACCAACGACACGGACCGATCGGCCGCGGGTTTCGACCGGCAGCCGCCACGTCGGTACGTACGATCCTCCTCCTTCTCGTTTGACTGGGCTACCGTGACTTGGTGGTTTTGGGGGGTTTTCCGGGGAAAGCGACGGCGGGCCGGCTGCGGGTGGAGACTTGAACCGGTTCGAGGGGATAGCCAAAATGTTTGCACATCATTTGCTGCTGCTGCTGTGCTTTCTTTTCGTACGGTCCAGGGGGCTGTCGACCGCGACGGCTGCTCCTGGTGTCTTGATCGTCGGTGCTACGGCCAAGAACGGTTCGCCTGGATTGGGACCGACGGGACCCCCTGTTGCTACGGCGAAGGCGTATGGTTTTCCTCTCTCGCATCGCATGCATCTTTGTCTTGTGTTCATGGCTTTGCGTCGATGGCCGTTTGTACTAGCAACAACCAAAATGTCATATACTATATATTTTAGGAGAGTGGTTGCAAACTGTCCTGTCATTTCGTACGTTCACAGCCTTAATATTGACGTGGTGCACAACAGCACAGGTGCACGCGGTCGTCCGGCGCTGGAATCTCCAAATCAGCACCTGACCGGGCGCGTGCGTGTGCTCGCGCTTTACGTACAAGTGGCAGCTAGCCGGCAGGTAGGACTATTCCGGTGCGAGCGCTGTTGCGTTCGGAGTGTTGATCCGGTCAAGACCCAAGTGGCCGAAATCCATTGGTCACAAGTCAAACTTCCCAAACGAGAAAGGTCACAAATCGGGACAAGTCACAAACCATTAGTCTTGCTAAGCACTGTCATAGGCGGATCCCACCTGTGTCTGTAATGAGCATGAGAATGTTCATCATTTATTTTTTGACTATATTGTTGGGGTGTAGCTAGGTCTCAATCGACTGAGATTTAACCAAATTTCAGTCAAGTGACATAGTATATAAAAAGAAAAAAAACTTGAAGAAAAAAATTATACAAATCTCCATGCAATATCGAAGGAGGCGGTTTTCCTCTCTCGCATGCATCTTTGTCTTGTGTTCATGGCTTTTGCGTCGATGGCCGTTTGTACTAACAAGTAACAACAACCAAAATATCATACTCCCTCCGTCCGGAAGTACTTGTCATCAAAATGAATAAAAGGGGATGTATCTAGATGTATTTTAGTTCTACATACATTCATTTTTGTCCATTTTGATGACAAGTATTTTCGGACGGAGGGAGTATTATTATACTACTCCCTCCGTCCCAAAATTCTTGTCTTAAATTTATCTAGATATGGATGTATCTAATACTATCTGGTCAAATCTAAGACAAGAATTTTGGGACGGAGGGAGTACTATATATTTTGGGAGAGTGGTTGCAGACTGTCTCAATTCATATGTTCACAACCTCAATATTGACATGGTGGGCATTCCCGCAAAAGAAAAAGGTTTCCCAAAAGCTAGCGAGACCATTCTGGCTCAGTCTCTAGGATTGACATGGTGTGAGCATTGTGTGAGAACTCCCTCAGATGCCATTGCAATATCTAGAACTAATAATACCCAGCAGCACTCCCTTTTCACGATATCATTTTCACAGTTGAAAAACTGAACCACCGTCGTTAATGCAGGAACCATCGATTGATTCATCCGTCATCCCTGCTTCTGCTTTGCAGCCGCATTGGCCCAGCATGCGTACGATCCTATAGGAAGCTTCGGTGCATGAAGAAAACGGCCAACTACGCGTGAAACACTTTTCTCTTCTTGAACTTGTGCGACACTTTTTTTGGCAACGCACGAATCATGCAACTGGGGATTAGTCTCTCGCTCGCACAACAGCACAAGTGGAGTGGACGCGGTCGTCCGGCGCTGGAATCTCCAAATCAGCACTCGACCGGGTGCGTTCGTGTGCTCGCACTTTACGTACAAGTGGCAGCTAGCCGGCAGGCACGACTATTCCGACGGCCCATTTATTGGTTGTACACGAGACCATCAGAGCTACTCCCTCCTTTCCGGTTAGTACACCTTAAATCCGAAATCTCATCAACCAAGGTAGATGATGATTGGAGTAATGTATCTCGTAGTTTAAAAAATTACTCAAACTTTTCCCTACATCAATTACAGTGTATGCATGGATGACCACTAAATGACTAGGATTGGTTACATGTTGATATTGCATTGGTTGGTTTCTTTTAATCCTTGCATGCATCAATTTAATGCACCTTGGGATGTGAACATGTGGTGGAAAAAAGTAAAAATAAGACTTATAATATGAAAAACCCAGGAAAATGAGATGAGTCCAATAAATCAGAAAGGAGGGAGTATATAAGTAACCTCGCAACTCATTTACATTCCACAAAATCCCAATGCTACCTGTGGGGAAGAAGTTATTGGCCTAAGCAGACTCGTTGGTCTTCAGACGACCGCGTGTGTGCACCTGAAACATCGCCCTTACCCGTCACTCGCCGGCCACTGAATAGGCGAAGAAATGGAAAAAATAAGGTGCGGGATAACATGGAATTCAATTTCTTTTTTCGGAAGCACGGCTGACCAAATCAGCAACAAAAGTCGAAGAGTAGGTTGAACAGGAAGATGATCCCACGCACGAATGCGGGCAAAATATCCGCGATCATGTCCGAGCGCGCCTGCTGGCGGGACGCCCCCTCATCGTCCCCATGCCGGCGGCATATGTGCGCCAGGTATTTGAAGAGTATCCAGTGACAAACCAGGAGTGCCAAGATACCGCCAAGAACGATGCCAATGATCTTCCAAACGCGATACATGGAGAAGAAGCCTGCGGTCATTAAATTAGATAAATACATAGTGAGTTCTTTCTCCGGCGAACTGCAACTGATGCAAATTAAAGGTCGATGTACCTGTATCAGTAGAAGGTGGTAGATGTGACGAGTGGCGGAGGACAGGAAAAAATTAGGTGGGGCATAATCTAAAGGAAGTAGGGGGCTTATGCCCCCCCCCCCTCCTATAGAAATCAAAGTAGTCCATACACATTAAAATGCACTCAAATGTTTTTACGTGATCTTAAGCATAATGAACAAAGAAAATGAAAGTATAAATACCCTTAAATAGAAACAACTTAAAAGGATACACTTAATACTCCCTTCATCCATTTATATAAAGTGTATTTATTTTTTGATAAAATTCCACAATGTAAGGTGCATTTGATCTAAGAACAAAACAATGGGAGTGCCCTACCTTTCTTTTGAAGAAAAAATATAACTTGTCAATATCAAGACTTCTAAATATTTTAGGCTCACCATGGCGTGGAAGGAGTGCGTCAGGCGGTGGGCTGTGGACGCACGAGCAGAGCTCCTTGCGCAGAAGACGCGTTGGGGCCGAAGGTGTGAGGAACGCGGGAAGCACGAGCAAGACTGCAAGCTTGTGGAACGTCATCCTTGAGCTTGTTGGGTTGTTGCACGCTGTGCGGTGGGTGCTCTCTGTCTCGCCGGCTTAAATGCCCCCGTGCTTGCAGATCTAAAGCGAGCGCATGGCGTCTCGTCATCTCCATTTCCATGCAAGAAAATACCTTCATGACCAATCTGAAGCTCTTTATCTTTCATGGGAGGAAGAAGATACCTTCATGAGAGGAAGAAGCTTAATGTGGTAACTGGGCTTTAGCGGCTTTGGGAGTTAGGGCCGGGAACAAGTGGTGAGGGCAAGAGTGGGGAAGCGCGCCATGGTTAGAGGGTGGCCAGAATGTTTCCAATGTTACTATAGAGAAGAAGGGCTGGTCTTCTATATGGTCCTTGCAAGAGAGTATCTGGTGAAACGAGCAAATTGATGCACCAGGTACACCAATGATAGATGGGCCGTTGGATTCGTAAGAGAATGACATGATTCGGTGCGATGATTGGGCTCCTGATATATTTGCAAAACAGTCCTCGCGGTACAGCTAAATCCAGCAAATTGACCTCCACGCATCTAGATCGTCTTCCTCCCCTTCCTGAGCTCTGTACCAAGCCTGGAGCTAGGGCTAAGCAAAATCCAGGATGTTTGACAAAGTGGTGTTGCTTCCTACTCCAGTGATGTATCTATGATTAAGGTGGAAAATGGCGAAAGGGTAAAAATACCAATTTACCCGTGGATTGGTCTGTGATCGACACCGTTGTAAATTCACATGTACTCATTTCCCTCATTCTTAATACAAAAGGCACGCAATGCTCTTACGTGTTCTTGAGAAAAAAAATAAATCCTTTTAAGCTCGCTCGGTCAAGGGCACCACACGAGCTAATTGGGGTCCTCCTCCGACTTACTCCCTCCCTCCGTCCTTTAAAGAGTGTATTTCCAACTTTGTTGGAGGGTCAAACTATTTCAAAGTTTGACCGAGTTTGTGCAAAAATATACAATGTTTGTGAAATCAAATAGGTATATGATGAAAGTATATTTTATCACGAACCTAATGCTACTAATTTGATGGCATAAATGTTGATGTATTATTATATAAACACGGTCAAATATAAAAAAGTTTGACTTTCCAAAAAAGTTGGAAATACACTATTTAAAGAACGGAGGGAGTAAAGCCGAGCACAAAATGCACCCATGCGCTTCCACTTCACGGACGCCGATACAATCACCATGGCAACGGGCAGAACGACGATTTGAAGAGTTGGCAAGGATACCGATCTGTGTGGAGAATAGGAACCGGCGGTCTAGCCGGGGCCATGTGGGGGCAGTAAGGATAGGAGCGGGCCGACCACGTTGCTAAGTGGGTGGAGCGTCTGGGGCGTTGCAACGTGGGTGGAGATGGCGATCCGCTCCGGTCCGCCGTTGCCATTGTTGTCTCTCTCTGCGTGCGCGCGCGTGTGTGTGACGCCCATGGAGCGGCGGGGCACCTCTGCCCTAGCCAAGGTCGGGAGTAGGGCTGCAAGAAAAGCTCAAGGCTCATGAGCCGCTTGAGATCAATTCGTTTTTTGACTCGACTCGAGATTGACTCGAAAAGAACCAAGCTGAGTTTGAACACTTTATGTAGCTCGACCGAGAAACGAGCCGATCTTGAGCCAATGTTGGCTCGCTCGATTTTAGCTCGATAGCTCGACAGAATATCATTATGTTAAATGATCATGCCATATATTAAATGAAAATAAGATAATTTATTACCATATATGTTGTCCGCAATTTGTCTCGATTTTATTTACCAACGAACATGGAAACTTAATTAAGTGTAGAAAATATTTAGGCCTAATTATGGCACGTGGTCGACTATGTGTTCAATATCCTATATTCATTACAAAGGTTTCCAACATATTCACCTTAAATTTTTTGTTTTTCATCCATAGATTTATAATTTTTACCATCTCATTTAGCTCGAAACTAGCTCGAGATTGACTCGAGATTGTTACAAGCTGAGCACTAGTCATGTTCTACAGCTCAATCACGAGTTTCACTCAGTTTGAGCTCGCTCGAATTTTCATATGAGTTGAGCTGAGGCAACTCCAACTCGCTCGAGCTCGACTTGTTTGCAGCCCCTAGTCGGGAGGGGTCAGGGCGGGGACGGGTTGGGTACGGGAAGGGACGAGTTGGCTACTAGGATGTGAGGCAGAATCATGACCATTCATTTCACATTGCCGTTAACCGATGTCAGCGAGCGAGATGCTTTGGATTATGCCGCCGGAATAGCGGCCCAGGACATCCGGTCCAGTATGAGCTCATGAGGGAGAAAACATGCCCTAGACGGCCAGGGATGACCGAGACTCGCGATTAGATGGCTGAATATGGTGGCATGAGAAGGCTCGGAAGTGGTGTTGTTTTACTCCTAAAATGTAAGTAGATTGGTGTAAACCAATCCACCAAAGAAGCCTAACTCCAAAGAGATATACACGCGTGTCCGGAAAGGACAGATGGCATCATACGGGCCTCGCATACTCGTATATGGGCACCCAACGGAGTGCGGATTTTTGGAGGCCGAGCTCCAGTGAGCTCGGTATTTTCAAAAAATCAAAAAGCGTATTTAAAAGTTCCAAAAAAATCTGAAAAAAATTCCATGGAAACATACATGTATTCCGCAAGAACGTGTTAAATTTTGTCGAAAAATGTTGTGATTTGTAGGCTGTACAAAAATAACAAATTTCTGGCCCAATAACAAAAATAAAAGGCCCATTTAAAAATGCGTATTTATCTTTTTTCTGTATGCCACATGTAAACGTATAATGCCGTGAAATGTTGCATATACATAGTATACATGTGCATGTGTGTTCACAAAATAAATTTAGAATTTTTCGCGCTCTGAAAAAATGAAAACGAGCTCACTGGAGCTCGGCCTTCGTTGGCATTTTCCGCACCCAACGTTGCTTTCTCGTGCAGAACTACCAATAGCCATGTGCACCCACACACCTGGGCAAATGATATCTTGCTGGATCAAATGTTCTTTGAAGATGATAGATGTAAGATTATCACTATTATGCACTCAATTTGGTCTTCTCGCAACCGTTGGATGCACGATCAAGATGGTTATGATCCTGTCCAGGCAATCAAATGGGTGCATGATTCTTTGTCTATTTTGGAGATGCCAGTTAGCCGAACTAAATCGCAGGTGAATCAATGTTGGAGACCGCCTGAGCCAGGATGGGTGACCATCAACACAGATGATTCAGTTAATTCTGATGCGTGGATGGAAGGTGCGGGCAGTGTGGCCAAATCTCACCTCTCTTTCTGGGTTCTTGGAGTAAACCCCTCCCGGGGGCCTCTCATCCTTTTACTGTCGAGCTCTTGGCTCTCCATGAGGGGGTGATCCTCGCCCAGCTCCGAAGATGTTCACATGTGATTATGGAGATCTACTGCATGGAAGTTGGTGGACCTACGGGATTTGCGTAGCAACTCTCGCGCAATTGTTGCACCTATCTTGAAATAATTAGAAGGGACATTTCCTTTTTTTTTGGTTACTCGAGGACTTTCAATGTTGTATCCGTCCATCCTTGTGCTTAGCATGCTAGTATGTTGGACGAAACAGAAAGCTGGTTTGATCAGAGCCCTTGTTTTTAGTTAGGACCCGGTCCACGACCACACGAGCCATGTTCGCCAACGCGGTCGAACATGGTGTCACACTTCTCGACGAGCTACGACGTCAATCACCGGCCGCGGTTGGTCAAGGACGCGCTTGCACATCGAAGAGCTCACCAGTGGCGAACTCCACGGCGAACTCCATGGCCGTAGACGCACACACTAGCACTGAACACAACACGCACACACTAGCACACACCACAGCACTCGGACGCACTTGCACTGCGCATGCACGCCGTGCCTATGCAGGACGCACTTGACTGTATCGTAGGTGAGCCGTACCGCAATTCCTTCCACTCGTTTTTATTGGTTTTGGGAACATTCTAGAAGTTCACGAACCAGTTTTTATTTTATTTTTCTATTTTCCCCCTTTTCTGTCCTTTTTTCTGTTTATTTTATTCTTTTCTATTTTTTGTTTCTTTTTTTATGTTTTCATTTATTTATTTTTTGTATTTGTCTTTCTTTTTTATTTTCTCTATTTCTTTTGTAATTCTTAATCTACTCGTTTTTTATTTCTACTTTTATTTTTCAGAATTCCAAAACTTGTTCAAATTTTCAAAAAATGTTCTGAAGTTAAAAATTGTTCCTGTTGTTTTTTATTTTGTTCAGAAGTTCCAAAAAAATTAGTGTTTTTACAAAATGTTCACATATTTCAAAACATATTCATCATTTAAAAAATGTTCATAAATTCAAAAAATGTTCCTATTTAAAAATATGTTCTTAATTTTAAAGAAATGGTTGCCTTTTAAAAAATGTTCTGCTTTTCAATTTTTGTTAAAAAATTCCATTAATGATCATAAAGTTTGCTTTTTCTAAATTTTGTTCAGAGCTTCAATTTTTGTCCACAGATGCAAAAAATGTTTCCTTTTGTCCAAAATGTTCTTGTTCTAAAACTGTTAATTTTTCGGACGTTTGTTCATAAATCCGAAAAGGTTCCTATTTTAAATCTTGTTCGCAGATTGAAAAATTGTGCACATCTTTACAACTTGTTCATGATTCTAAAAAAATGTTTCTATTTTTTTTAAAGTCAACAATTTAAAAGTGTTCCTGTTCTCAAATTTGTTCACAAATTAAAAAATGTTCACTTTTTGAGAAGTGATCAAACAGTCAAAATTTGTGAGCATTTTATCAGAACTTATTCGTTATTGTCAAAAATTGTTCGGAATTTAGAAAATGTTCCTGTTTTTTCAAGATTTGTTCACAAGTTCAAAAAATGTGCATGTTCTAAAAACAAATCACTATTCAGAAAATTGTTCAGATTAAAAAAAACAATTCGTTTTTTATAAATAATTGATCGTAATTTTATAAAAATGTTCCTGTTTTTCAATATTTGGGCACAACTTGATAATTGTTCCTGTTTCTCAAATTTGGTTACAAATTCGAAAAATTGCTAACATTTTTTAGAACTCGTGTGTGTTCTGTAAAAAAACGTTCGTACTTTTCAAATAATATACTCGGAAATTATAACAGAAGCTAGGAAAAAGGAAAAATAATCCGATCTGCCGGTGTGACTAGGTCTATAGGACTCCCATTGCAGTTTCGCCATCAAACTGAGTCAGGCGTAGTGGCTAGCGAGGCTTGTCTACAGGCTCGCGGTCGCGGGTTCGCTTCCTAGCTGAAGCGCGGCGTTAATCATTCATTTTTTACGCTGCTTTCTACCTTCCTGGGCCGGCCCTGTCGAGGGACTACCCTATGCAAAACCTCGACATTCTGGCGCAGAATGCGGCAGATAGGAAGTCCCCTGCTGGGCAGCCTAGCAAGGCCCTCGAGGCCGCTGGTGGTAGGTAGGGCGGCCGGAGTGGGGCGCCACACCAGATCAGATTCGGCGGTAGGCCTTCATGGGGAAATTTAATGAAGAAGGTAGAACAGACACGTGGGCTCCACATGTCATAACGTCCAGTGTATTGGTTAAACAAACGATGTTGTCTCAAAAAAATTAAAATGGTGCTGATTTTCACTGCCACATGAACCTGACTGATGGGTCACTCCTGTCATAATCGCAGTCTATTTTAAGCAAAGAGATCATCAGTGTGAAGTGGTAGATTTTGATTAAAAAATAGAGTCAAAATGGTAGTTTTTGACGAACCAATTAAAAGTGATAGTTCTACGCAACACAGACCCCAAACGTGATAGTTTTGGGATATTTACTCCAACCATCGCAGAACGAACGACGCAACTCAATGTCAATGCATGATCTTGTCAGTCCACCTACCATACTAGAAGGAGGCGCGCTTTGCTGCGCCATTTTTTCCCTTGTGCACATCGAAGCTATGCTCCTTTGTTCAACTTTGTGTCTTTTTTCACTTGTCCATGAAAAAAAAATCATGACCAAATTGTCGAGGCTGCAAATAGGGGAAATAAATAGAATCTCGTGGTTTAGGAAGCAAAACATACAGTGAAACACCGCAATGCCAACATATGTATGGCTCAATGAAATACTTTTTATAAAAATTCCTTAACTATTGAAAATGTCTTAAACCTACAATGTGGCTCTATTTGCTATCTTATCTATTTCTTAGTCAAGTCATTTAATTAGAATTCCTACCTGGCCTCTTCAAGATTTGATTGAGATGTCGCACACTTCCAACTTTGTTATGTCGCCAAACACATATTTTCTGGACAAATAAAAGTGAAAGGAGGAAATACAATATTTCCATTAAAGTTTCTTTCAATTTCAATGCAAAGTGCCATCCTTGGTTAGAATTTGGGGTCATGATGATCGTGATCAGAAAAGGAGCATTACAGTTTTTTTAGTCGCAACAGAGCTATGCTAATTGTATCTTGGAGGTCACAGTGTGACATAAGTGTGCGCATTATTTATAACACTATGGTCACCAGTTTTAAAGAGGTCACGTTCAATTGAGGTCTTCAATTGGAATCAGGTCATCCAATTTTGACCGGGCCAACTATTTCTCAAAACTCTTTCATTTAATATGCTTCCTACTTTTGAAGGCTAGTTCTTCAATTTAGAATTGGGTCATCCAATTTTGACCGGGTCAACAATTTCTCTAGGAGCTCCCCCATTCATTTTTTTAATTGCACATTTTGAAGGCTATTTCATATAATTGAGGTATTCAGTTTTAAATTTGGTTTACGATTTTGACTGGGCCAATGATTTTTCAAACCAGTCAGCAGCAACCGGCCTATAAAAACATGTCAATCCCGCACGCCTCCCACCACCCAGAAAAAAGAAGTGCCACCATGTGAAACTGTAGCGGCAACCACCGCTAGAGGCGGCGTACTGCAGAGTCATTCACAGAGAATGTTGACGTCGCGGAGATGGTGCGACGCAGTATAACCTTCATTGAAGCACGCGAGAAGAAGGAACGCAATGGCCAGCTTTGGAAGAGCCATCTTGAAGCACACTCTTTGGAGCAGGGGAAGCACGTCCTGCCATTTTCGTGCAAAACAAGAGGTTCATGAGAAAGGGGAAGCTGTTTTATTTTTTGCGAATAGAAGACAAAGCTGAGAGTGGTCAGAAATTGGCCTTGGATTTGGTGGCTTTGGAGAAGAGGGGCTGGGGTGGGGGCACACAAGCATGAAGCTTTCGCGTGATTGTAGAGTAGTGGCGTGGCTATGTTGAGGCCAGGGGGCCGATGCCCCCCCTCCCCCTAGCCTTGGATCAATCTTGAAGGAATTTTTTTAAGGAGGGCTTAGATTGTTTTTTTACCATTTGCCCCCTTCCTCTCAAACACTGATGATTTGTGC
>NC_041387.1:31571167-31650403 GCF_002162155.2 Triticum dicoccoides
GGCTATCTCCGCCACTGTTGCAGAGCATGAAGCTTTCCATGGTCTGTTGTACAATAGCAAATGATTTTACAATATAATCAAAAATAGGTATGGACATCAACTGAAACATTGTGGAGCTACAAAGATAGTTATTAAATCGTTAGTACCACATAAAAACCTCCCCCCTAGAGTAGATGTTAATACAAATAACATAAACTCCATATAGCCATTTTTGTACTTTCATTGTACTCTACAGATAGAGGATTACATAAAGTTGAACACAAAAAAAATGAGAAATTGAAAGATTTTGTTGAAATTGTTTGTTTGGAAATTTCCTGAAAAGCTAATTATATGTTCTTCTCTCCATCGGAACAATAGGGTCGTTATGCTTATTACTAAAATTGTTGAAGAGATGAAATAGAACCAAGATCCATCCTTTTGATCAGAGGTTGAATATAACATTATGCGGCTACTTCACGCAAATTAGAACATTGTCACGAACATTATAAATTTGTCATTCCATTGGGTGATCATGATCACATCGACATGTACAAAAAAAGGCCATGGTATATTAGTATTGCTGAACAGAAACTATGCATTTGTTTTTGCACATGTCTATCAACACCCATGCTTAGCAGGTGTAGTCGTGCAGAGCCGAAAGGAATGGCCGGAGCAGTGGTTTCCTTAGCGATTAGTGCTACAGGGGTGATTCATGCAGCTAGTGGCCATGGCAACGATTTCTTGTCCAAAGGGCCACCTGCCCAACGCTATTGCCAAAAAGGACTACCCGTGGATTAAATTGACAAAAATGACCCCCTCAGCCGTGGCGGTAGTGTTGGAAATATGCCCTAGAGGCAATAATAAAATGGTTATTATTATATTCCTTGTTTATGATAATTGTTTATTATCCATGCTAGAATTGTATTGATGGGAAACTCAGATACATGTGTGGATACATAGACAACATCATGTCCCTAGTAAGCCTCTAGTTGACTAGTTCGTTGATCAACAGATGGTCATGGTTTCCCGACCATGGACATTGGATGTCATTGATAAAGGGATCACATCATTAGGAGAATGATGTGATGGACAAGACCCAATCCTAAGCCTAGCACAAGATCGTGTAGTTCGTATGCTAAAGCTTTTCTAAATGTCAAGTATCTTTTCTTTAGACCATGAGATTGTGCAACTCTCGAATACCGTAGGAATGCTTTGGGTGTACCAAATGTCACAACGTAACTGGGTGGCTATAAAGGTGCACTACGGGTATCTCCGAAAGTGTCTGTTGGGTTGGTGCGAATCGAGACTGGGATTTGTCACTCCGTGTGACGGAGAGGTATCTTTGGGCCCACTCGGTAGGACATCATCATAATGTGCACAATGTGATCAAGGAGTTGATCGCGGGATGATGTGTTACGGAACGAGTAAAGAGACTTGCCGGTAACAAGATTGAACAAGATATCGGATACCGATGATCGAATCTCGGGCAAGTACTATACCGCTAGACAAAGGGAATTGTATACGAGATTGATTGAATCCTTGACATCGTGGTTCATCCGATGAGATCATCGTGGAACAGGTGGGAGCCAACATGGGTATCCAGATCCCGATGTTGGTTATTGGCCGGAAAGTTGTCTCGGTCATGTCTGCATGGTTCTCGAACCCGTAGGGTCTACACACTTAAGGTTCGATGACGCTAGGGTTATAGGGAATAGATATACATGGTAACCGAATGTTGTTCGGAGTCCCGGATGAGATCCCGGACGTCACGAGGAGTTCCGGAATGGTCCGGAGGTAAAGATTTATATATGGGAAGTCCTGTTTTGGTCACCAGAAAAATTTCAGGTGCTATCTGTAACGTACCGGGACTACCGGGAGGGTCCCAGGGGTCCACCAGGTGGGGCCAACGGCCCCAGAGGGCTGCGTAGGCCAAGTGTGGGAGGGGACCAGCCCCAGGTGGGGTAGTGCGCCCCCACCAAGGCCCAAGGCACAAGGAGAGTGGGAGGGGGCAAACCCTATGTCCAGATGGGCCTTAAGGCCCACCCTAGGGCGCCCCCCTCTCTTCCCCCCCTTGGCCGCACCCTAGATGGGTTTTGGGGGGCTGCCGCCACCCCTAGGGAGGGAACCCTAGATGGGGGCGCAGCCCCTCCCCTTCCCCTATATATACTTGAGGTATTGGGGGCTGCAAAACACACGAGATGAACTCTCCCAAGGCGCAGCCCTACCTCTCTCCCTCCTCGTCTCTTGTGGTGCTTAGCGAAGCCCTGCTGGAGTGCCACGCTCCTCAATCACCACCACGCCATTGTGCTGCTGCTGGATGGAGTCTTCCCCAACCTCTCCCTCTCTCCTTGCTGGATCAAGGCACGGGAGACGTCACCGGGCTGCACGTGTGTTGAACGCGGAGGTGCCATCCGTTCGGCACTAGGATCTTCGGTGATTTGGATCACGACGAGTACGACTCCCTTAACCCCGTTCTCTTGAATGCTTCCGCTCGCGATCTACAAGGGTATGTAGATGCACTCCTTTCTCTCGTTGCTAGTCTCTCCATAGATAGATCTTGGTGACTCGTAGGAAAATTTTGAATTTCTTCTACGTTCCCAAACAGTGGCATCACGAGCTAGGTCTATTGCGTAGATTCTATGCACGAGTAGAACACAAGTTGTTGTGGGCGTTGATTTTGTTCAATATGCTTACCGTTACTAGTCCTATCTTGTTTCGACGGTATTGTGGGATGAAGCGGTCCGGACCGACCTTACACGTACACTTACATGAGACAGGTTCCACCAACTGACATGCACTTGTTGCATAAGGTGGCTAGCGGGTGCCAGTCTCTCCCACTTTAGTCGGATCGGATTCGATGAAAAGGGTCCTTATGAAGGCTAAATAGCAATTGGCATATCACGTTGTGGCTTTTGCGTAGGTAAGAAACATTCTTGCTAGAAACACATAGCAGCCAATTATAACATGCAAACAACAATTAGAGGACGTCTAACTTGTTTTTGCAGGGTATGCTATGTGATGTGATATGGCCAAATGAATGTGATGAATGATATGTGATGTATGAGATTGATCATGTTCTTGTAATAGGAATCACGACTTGCATGTCGATGAGTATGACAACCGGCAGGAGCCATAGGAGTTGTCTTTATTTATGGTATGACCTGCGTGTCACTGAATAACGCCATGTAATTACTTTACTTCATTGCTAAACCGTTAGCCATAGTAGTAGAAGTAATAGTTAGCGAGACAACTTCATGGAGACACGATGATGGAGATCATGATGATGGAGATCATGGTGTCATGCCGGTGACGATGATGATCATAGAGCCCCGAAGATGGAGATCAAAAGGAGAAAAATGATATTGGCCATATCATGTCACTATTTGATTGCATGTGATGTTTATCATGTTTATGCATCTTATTTGCTTAGAACGACGGTAGTAAATAAGATGATCCCTCATAATAATTTCAAGAAAGTGTTCTCCCTAACTGTGCACCGTTGCGAAAGTTCGTTGTTTCGAAGCACCACGTGATGATCGGGTGTGATAGATTCTAACGTTCACATACAACGGGTGTAAGCCAGATTTACACACGCGAAACACTTAGGTTAACTTGACGAGCCTAGCATGTACAGACATGGCCTCAAAACACAAGAGACCGAAAGGTCGAACATGAGTCGTATAGTGGATACGATCAACATGAAGATGTTCACCATTGATGACTAGTCCGTCTCACGCGATGATCGGACACGACCTAGTTGACTCGGATCATGTATCACTTAAGATGACTAGAGGGATGTCTATCTGAGTGGGAGTTCATTAGATGAACTTAATTATCCTGAACATAGTCAAAAGGTCTTTGCAAATTATGTCATAGCTCACGCTTTAGTTCTACTGTTTTAGATATGTTCAAGAGAAAATATAGTTGAAAGTTGATAGTAGCAATTATGCGGGCTGGGTCCGTAAACTGAGGATTGTCCTCATTGCTGCGTAGAAGGCTTATGTCCTTAATGCAACGCTCGGTGTGCTAAACCTCGAACGTCGTTTGTGGATGTTGCGAACATCTGACATACACGTTTTGATGACTACGTGATAGTTAAGTTGGTAATGTTAAATGGTTTAGAATTGAGGCACCGAAGATATTTTTGAAATGTCGCAGAACATATGAGATGTTCCAAGAGCTGAAATTGGGATTTCATGCTCGTGCCCATGTCAAGAGGTATAATACCTCCGACGAGTTTCTTAGCCTGCAAACTAAGGGAGAAAAGCTCAATCGTTGAGCTTGTGCTCAGATTGTCTGAGTACAACAATCCCTTGAATCGAATGGGAGTTAATCTTCCGGATGAGATAGTGATGTTTCTCCAAAGTCATTGCCACCAAGCTGCTAGAGCTTCGTGATGAACTATAAAATATCAAGGATAGATATGATGATCCTTGAAATATTCGTGATGTTTGACACCGCGATAGTAGAAATCAAGAAGGAGCATCAATTGTTGATGGTTCGTGAAACCACTAGTTTCAAGAAGGGCAAGGGCAAGAAGGGGTACTTCATGAAACAGCAAATCAGTTGCTGCTCCAGTGAAGAAACCCAGGGTTGAAACCAAACCCGAGACTAAGTGCTTCTGTAATGAGGGAACGGTCACTGAAGCAGAACTACCCTAGATACTTGGTAGATGAGAAGGATGGCAAGGTTGATAGAAGTATATTGGATATACATTGAATTAAATGTGTACTTTACTAGTACTCCTAATAGCACCAGGGTATTAAGATACCGGTTCGGTTGCTAAGTGTTAGTAACTCGAAATAAAAGGCTACGGAATAAACGGAGACTAGCTAAAGGTGAGATGACGATATGTGTTGGAACTGTTTCCAAGCTTGATGTGATCAAGCATTGCATACTCCCTCTACCATCGAGATTGGTGTTAAACCTAAATAATTGTTATTTGGTGTTTGCGTTGAGCATAGACATGATTGGATTATGTCTATCGCAATATGGTTATTCATTTAAGGAGAATAATGGTTACTCTATTTATTTAAATAATACCTTCAATGGTCTTGAACCTAAAATGAATGGTTTATTGAATCTCGATCGTAGTGATACACATGTTCATGCCAAAAGATATAAGATAGTAATGATAGTACCACCTACTTGTGGCACTGCCATTTGAGTCATATTGGTATAAAACGCATGAAGATGTTCCATGTTGATGGATCTTTTGGACTCACTCGTTTTTGAAAAGTTTGAGACGTGCGAACCATGTCTATTAGTATGTACGCATGAAGAAACTCCATGCAGATGGATCGTTTGGACTCACTTGATTTTGAATCACTTGGGACATGCAAATCATACCACATGGGGAAGATGACTGAAAAGCCTCGTTTTCAGTAAGATGGAACAAGAAAGCAACTTGTTGGAAGTAACACATTTTGATGTGTGCAGTCCAATGAGTGCTGAGGCACACAGTGGATATCGTTATGTTCTTACTTCATAGATGATTTGAGTAGATGCTGTATATTTACTTGATGAAACACAAGTCTCAATTATTGAAAGGTTCAAGTAATTTCAGAGTGAAGTTGAAGATCTCATGACAAGAGGATAAAATGTCTATGATATGATCATAGAGATGAATATATGAGTTGCGAGTTTGGTACACAATTGAGACATTGTGGAAATTGTTTCACAACTAACACCGCCTGGAACACCATAGTGTGATGGTGTGTCCGAACATCATAGCTGCACCCTATTGGATATGATGCATACCATGATGTCTCTTATCAAATTACCACTATTGTTCATGGGTTAGGCATTAGAGACAACCGCATTCACTTTAAATAGGGCACCACGTAATTCCGTTGAGATGACACCGTATGAACTATGGTTTAGAGAAACCTAAGCTATCGTTTCTTGAAAGTTTGGGGCTGCGATGCTTATGTGAAAAAGTTTCATCGCGATAAGCTCGAACCCAAAACGGATAAATGCATCTTCATAGGATACCCAAAATGGTTGGGTATACCTCCTATCTCAGATCCGGAAGCAAATGTAATTGTTTCTAGAAACGGGTCCTTTCTCGAGGAAAAGTTTCTCTCGAAAGAATTGAGTGGGAGGATGGTGGAAACTTGATGAGGTTATTGAACCGTCACTTCAACTAGTGTGTAGCAGGGCACAAGAAGTTGTTCCTGTGGTGCCTACACCAATTGAAGTGGAAGCTGATGATATTGATCATGAAACTTCGGATCAAGTCACTACCAAAACTCGTAGGTTGACAAGGATACATACTACTTCAGAGTGGTACGTAATCCTGTCTTGGAGGTCATGTTGCTAGACAACAATGAACCTATGAGCTATGAAGGAGCGATGGTGGGCCCGAATTTCGACGAATGGCTCGAGGCCATAAAATCCGAGAGAGGATCCATGTATGAAAACAAAGTATAGACTTTGGAAGAAATACTTGATGGTCGTAAGGCTGTTGGGTACAGATGGATTTTAAAAGGAAGATAGACAATGATGGTAAGTATCACCATTAAGAAAGCTCGACTTGTCGTTAAGATGTTTTCCGACAAGTTCAAGGAGTTGACTACGATGAGACTTTCTCACTCGTAGCGATGCTAAGAGTCTGTTGGAATTATATTAGCAATTACTGCATGATTTATGAAATCTTACAGATAGGATGTCAAAACATTGTTTCCTCGACGATATTCTTGAGGAAAGGTTGTATGTGATACAACCAGAAGGTTTTTTTAATCCTGAAAGATGCTAACAAGTGTGCAAAGCTCCAGCAATCCTTCTAAGGACTGGAGTAAGCATCTCGGAGTTGGAATATACGCTTTGATGAGATGATCAAAGATTTTTCGTTTATACAAAGTTTATGAGAAACTTGTATTTCCAAAGAAGTGAGTGGGAGCACTATAGCATTTCTGATGAGTATATGTTGTTGACATATTGTTGATCGGAAATGATGTAGAATTTCTGGAAAGCATATAGGGTTGTTTGAAAAGTGTTTTTCAATGGAAAACCTGGATTAAGCTACTTGAACATTGAGCATCAAGATCTATAAGGATAGATCAAAACGCTTAATAGTACTTTCAAATGAATACATACCGTGACAAGATTTTGAAGGAGTTCAAAATAGATCAGCAAAGAAGGAGTTCTTGGCTGTGTTATATGGTGTGAGTATTGAGTAAGACTCAAGACATGACCACGGCAGAAGAGAGAGAAAGGACGAAGGTCGTCCCCTATGCTTCAGACGTCGGCTCTATAGTATGCTATTGAAGGAAATATGCCCTAGAGGCAATAATAAAGTTATTATTTATTTCCTCATATCATGATAAATGTTTATTATTCATGCTAGAATTGTATTAACCGGAAACATGATACACGTGTGAATACATAGACAAACATATAGTCACTAGTATGCCTCTACTTGACTAGCTCATTAATCAAAGATGGTTATGTTTCCTAACCATAGACATGTGTTGTCATTTGATTAATGGGATCACATCATTAGGAGAATGATGTGATTGACATGACCCATTCCGTTAGCCTAGCACTTGATCGTTTAGTATATTGCTATTGCTTTCTTCATGACTTATACATGTTCCTGTAACTATGAGATTATGCAACTCCAGTTTACCGGAGGAACACTTTGGGTACTACCAAACGTCACAATGTAACTGGGTGATTATAAAGGAGTACTATAGGTGTCTCCAAAGGTACATGTTGAGTTGGCGTATTTCGAGATTAGGTTTTGTCACTCCGATTGTCGGAGAGGTATCTCTGGGCCCTCTCGGTAATGCACATCACTATAAGCCTTGCAAGCAATGTGACCAATGAGTTGGTTACGGGATGATGCATTACGTAACGAGTAAAGAGACTTGCCCGTAACGATATTGAACTAGGTATTGGATACCGACGATCAAATCTCGGGCAAAGTAACATACCGATGACAAAGGGAACAACGTGTGTTGTTATGCGGTTTGACCGATAAAGATCTTCGTAGAATATGTAGGAACCAATATGGGCATCCAGGTTCTGCTATTGGTTATTGACCAAGAATAGTTCTAGGTCATGTCTACATAGTTCTCGAACCCGTAGGGTCCGCACGCTTAATGTTACGATGACAGTTTTATTATGAGTTTATAAGTTTTGATGTACCGAAGTTTGTTCGGAGTTCCGGATGTGATCACGGACATGACGAGGAGTCTTGAAATGGTCGAGACATAAAGATTGATATATTGGACGACTATATTCGGACACCGGAAGTGTTCCGGACGTTGTCGGAGAAAACCGGAGTGCCGGAGGGTTACCGGAACCCCCCGGGGAGAGATAATGGGCCACATGGGCCTTGGTGGAAAGAGAGAGGGGTGGCCAGGGTGGGCCATGCGCCCCCTCTCCCTCTGGTCCGAATTGGACTAGGAGGGAGGGGGGGCGCCCCCCTCTTTCCTTCCCCCCTCTTCCCCTTCCTTCCCCCTCCTAGTAGGAGTAGGAAAGGGGGAGTCCTACTCCTACTAGGAGGAGGACTCCTCCTCCTTGGCGCGCCCACAAGGGCCGGCCAGCCTCCCCTCTCCCTCCTTTATATACGGGGGCAAGGGGGCACCCCAGAACACACAAGTTGATCTACGGATCGTTCCTTAGCCGTGTGCGGTGCCCCCTCCACCATATTCCACCTCAGTCATATCATCGCGGAGTTTAGGAGAAGCCCTGCGCCGGTAGAACATCATCATCGTCACCACGCCGTCGTGCTGACGGAACTCATCCCCGAAGCTTTGCTGGATTGGAGCCCGGGGATCGTCATCGAGCTGAACGTGTGCTGAACTCGGAGGTGCCGTACGTTCGGTGCTTGGATCGGTCGGATCGTGAAGACGTACGACTACAGCAACCGCGTTGTCATAACGCTTCTGCTTACGGTCTACGAGGGTACATGGACAACACTCTCCCCTCTCGTTGCTATGTCATCACCATGATCTTGCGTGTACGTAGGAAATTTTTTGAAATTACTACGTTCCCCAACAGTGGTATCAGAGCCAGGTTTTATGCGTTGATGTTATATGCACGAGTAGAACACAAGTAAGTTGTGGGCGATACAAGTCATACTGCTTACCAGCATGTCATACTTTGGTTCGGCGGTATTGTGAGATGAAGCGGCCCGGACCGACATTACGCGTATGCTTACGCGAGACTGGTTTCACCGTTGCGAGCACTTGTGCTTAAAGGTGGCTGGCGGGTGTCTGTCTCTCTCACTTTAGCTGAATCGAGTGTAGCTGGCGGTTCTTGCTAAGCCCGTAGCAGCCACGTAAAATTTGCAACAACAAAGTAGAGGACGTCTAACTTGTTTTGCAGGGCATGTTGTGATGTGATATGGTCAAGACGTGATGCTATATTTTATTGTATGAGATGATCATGTTTTGTAACCAAAGTTATCGGCAACTGGCAGGAGCCATATGGTTGTCACTTTATTGTATGAAATGCAAACGCCCTGTAATTGCTTTACTTTATCACTAAGCGGTAGCAATAGTCGTAGAAGCAATAGATGGCGTAAATGACAACGATGCTACGATGAAGATCAAGGTGTCACGCCGATGACGATGGTGATCACGACGGTGCTTCGGAGATGGAGATCACAAGCACAAGATGATGATGGCCATATCATATCACTTATATTGATTGCATGTGATGTTTATCCTTTATGCATCTTATCTTGCTTTGATTGACGGTAGCATTTTAAGATGATCTCTCACTAAAACTATCAAGAAGTGTTCTCCCTGAGTATGCACCGTTGCCAAAGTTCGTCGTGCCCAGACACCACGTGATGATCGGGTGTGATAAGCTCTACGTCCATCTACAACGGGTGCAAGCCAGTTTTGCACACGCAGAATACTCAGGTTAAACTTGACGAGCCTAGCATATGCAGATATGGCCTCGGAACACGGAGACCTAAAGGTCGAGCGTGAATCATATAGTAGATATGATCAACATAGTGATGTTCACCATTGAAAACTACTCCATCTCACATGATGATCGGTTATTGTTTAGTTGATTTGGATCACGTGATCACTTAGATGACTAGAGAGATGTCTGTCTAAGTGGGAGTTCTTAAGTAATATGATTAATTGAACTTAAATTTATCATGAACTTAGTACCTGATAGTATTTTGCTTATCTATGTTTATTGTAGATAGATGGCTCGTGCTGTTGTTCCGTTGAATTTTAATGCGTTCCTTGAGAAAGCAAAGTTGAAAGATGATGGTAGCAATTACACGGACTGGGTCCGTAACTTGAGGATTATCCTCATTGCTGCACAGAAGAATTACGTCCTGGAAGCACCGCTGGGTGCCAGGCCTGCTGCTGATGCAACTGACGACGTTAAGAACGTCTGGCAGAGCAAAGCTGATGACTACTCGATAGTTCAGTGTGCCATGCTTTACGGCTTAGAACCGGGTCTTCAACGATGTTTTGAACGTCATGGAGCATATGAGATGTTCCAGGAGTTGAAGTTAATATTTCAAGCAAATGCCCGGATTGAGAGATATGAAGTCTCCAATAAGTTCTATAGCTGCAAGATGGAGGAGAATAGTTCTGTCAGTGAACACATACTCAAAATGTCTGGGTATAATAATCACTTGATTCAACTGGGAGTTAATCTTCCTGATGACAGTGTCATTGACAGAATTCTCCAATCACTGCCACCAAGCTACAAGAGCTTCGTGATGAACTATAATATGCAAGGGATGAACAAGACAATTCCCGAGCTCTTCGCAATGCTAAAAGTTGCGGAAGTAGAAATCAAAAAGGAGCATCAAGTGTTGATGGTTAACAAGACCACTAGTTTCAAGAAAAAGGGCAAAGGGAAGAAGAAGGGGAACTTCAAGAAGAACAGCAAGCAAGTTGCTGCTCAAGAGAAGAAACCCAAGTCTGGACCTAAGCCTGAAACTGAGTGCTTCTACTGCAAGCACACTGGACACTGGAAGCAGAACTGCCCCAAGTATTTGGCGGATAAGAAGGATGGCAAGGTGAACAAAGGTATATGTGATATACATGTTATTGATGTGTACCTTACTAGAGCTCGCAGTAGCACCTGGGTATTTGATACTGGTTCTGTTGCTAACATTTGCAACTCAAAACAGGGACTACGGAATAAGCGAGCACTGGCCAAGGATGAGGTGACGATGCGCGTGGGAAACGGTTCCAAAGTCGATGTGATCGCGGTCGGCACGCTACCTCTACATCTACCTTCGGGATTAGTTTTAGACCTGAATAATTGTTATTTGGTGCCAGCGTTGAGCATGAACATTATATCTGGATCTTGTTTGATGCGAGACGGTTATTCATTTAAATCAGAGAATAATGGTTGTTCTATTTATATGAGTAATATCTTTTATGGTCATGCACCCTTAAAGAGTGGTCTATTTTTGTTGAATCTCGATAGTAGTGATACACATATTCATAATGTCGAAGCCAAAAGATGCAGAGTTAATAATGATAGTGCAACTTATTTGTGGCACTGCCGTTTAGGTCATATTGGTGTAAAGCGCATGAAGAAACTCCATACTGATGGAATTTTGGAATCACTTGATTATGAATCACTTGGTACTTGCGAACCGTGCCTCATGGGCAAGATGACTAAAACACCGTTCTCCGGTACTATGGAGAGAGCAACAGATTTGTTGGAAATCATACATACAGATGTATGCGGTCCGATGAATGTTGAAGCTCGTGGCGGATATCGTTATTTTCTCACCTTCACAGATGATTTAAGCAGATATGGTATATCTACTTAATGAAACACAAGTCTGAAACATTTGAAAAGTTCAAAGAATTTCAGAGTGAAGTGGAAAATCATCGTAACAAGAAAATAAAATTCCCACGATCTGATCATGGAGGAGAATATTTGAGTTACGAGTTTGGTTTACATTTGAAACAATGCGGAATAGTTTCGTAGCTCACGCCACCCGGAACACCACAACGAAATGGTGTGTCCGAACGTCATAATCGTACTTTACTAGATATGGTGCGATCTATGATGTCTCTTACTGATTTACCGCTATCGTTCTGGGGTTATGCTTTAGAGACGACCGCATTCACGTTAAATAGGGCACCATCAAAATCCGTTGAGACGACACCTTATGAACTGTGGTTTGGCAAGAAACCAAAGTTGTCATTTCTTAAAGTTTGGGGCTGCGATGCTTATGTGAAGAAACTTCAACCAGATAAGCTCGAACCTAAATCGGAGAAATGTGTCTTCATAGGATACCCAAAAGAAACAGTTGGGTATACCTTCTATCACAGATCCGAAGGCAAGACATTCGTTGCTAAGAATGAATCCTTTCTAGAGAAGGAGTTTCTCTCGAAAGAAGTGAGTGGGAGGAAAGTAGAACTTGATGAGGTAACTGTACCTGCTCCCTTATTGGAAAGTAGTTCATCACATGAATCGGTTCCTGTGACACCTACACCAATTAGTGAGGAAGCTAATGATATTGATCATGAAACTTCAGATCAAGTTTCTACTGAACTTCGAAGGTCTACCAGAGTAAAATCCGCACCAGAGTGGTACGGTAATCCTATTCTGGAAATCATGTTACTTGACCATGACGAACCTATGAACTATGAGGAAGCGATGATGAGCCCAGATTCCGCAAAATGGCTAGAGGCCATGAAATCTGAGATGGGATCCATGTATGAGAACAAAGTATGGACTTTGGTTGACTTGCCCGATGATCGGCAGGCCATTGAGAACAAATGGATCTTTAAGAAGAAGACTGACACTGATGGTAATGTAACTGTCTATAAAGCTCGACTTGTCGCAAAAGGTTTTCGACAAGTTCAAGGGGTTGACTACGATGAGACTTTCTCACCCGTAGCGATGCTTAAGTCTGTCCGAATCATGTTAGCCATTGCTGCATTTCATGATTATGAAATCTGGCAAATGGATGTCAAAACTGCATTCTTGAATGGATTTCTGGAAGAAGAGTTGTATATGATGCAGCCAGAAGGTTTTGTTGATCCAAAAGGTGCTAACAAAGTATGCAAGCTCCAGCGATCCATTTATGGACTGGTGCAAGCATCTCGGAGTTGGAATAAACGCTTTGATAGTGTGATCAAAGCATATGGTTTTATACAGACTTTTGGAGAAGCCTGTATTTACAAGAAAGTGAGTGGGAGCTCTGTAGCATTTCTGATATTATATGTAGATGACATATTATTAATTGGAAATGATATAGAATTTCTGGATAGCATAAAGGGATACTTGAATAAAAGTTTTTCAATGAAAGATCTAGGTGAAGCTGCTTACATATTAGGCATCAAGATCTATAGAGATAGATCAAGACGCTTAATAGGACTTTCACAAAGCACATACCTTGATAAAATTTTGAAAAGGTTCAAAATGGATTAGGCAAAGAAAGGGTTCTTGCCCGTGCTTCAAGGTGTGAAGTTGAGTCAAACTCAATGCCCGACCACAGCAGAAGATAGAGAGAAAATGAAAGATGTTCCCTATGCTTCAGCCATAGGCTCTATCATGTATGCAATGCTGTGTACCAAACCTGACGTATGCTTAGCAATAAGTTTGGCAGGGAGGTACCAAAGTAATCCAGGAGTGGATCACTGGACATCGGTCAAGAACATCCTGAAATACCTGAAAAGGACTAAGGATATGTTTCTCATATATGGAGGTGACAAAGAGCTAGTCATAAATGGTTACGTCGATGCAAGCTTTGACACTGATCCGGACGATTCTAAATCGCAAACCGGATACGTGTTTTTATTAAACGGTGGAGCTGTAAGTTGGTGCAGTTCTAAACAAAGCATCGTGGCGGGATCTACATGTGAAGCTGAGTACATAGCTGCTTCGGAAGCAGCAAATGAAGGAGTCTGGATGAAGGAGTTCATTACCGATCTAGGTGTCATACCTAGTGCATCGAGACCAATGAAGATCTTCTGTGACAATACTGGTGCAATTGCTTTGGCAAAGGAATCCAGATTTCACAAGAGGACCAAGCACATCAAGAGACGCTTCAATTCCATTCGGGACCAAGTCCAAGTGGGAGACATAGAAATTTGCAAGATACATACGGATCTGAATGTTGCAGACCCATTGACTAAGCCTCTCTCACGAGCAAAACATGATCAGCACCAAGACTCCATGGGTGTTAGAATCATTACTATGTAATCTAGATTATTGACTCTAGTGCAAGTGGGAGACTGAAGGAAATATGCCCTAGAGGCAATAATAAAGTTATTATTTATTTCCTCATATCATGATAAATGTTTATTATTCATGCTAGAATTGTATTAACCGGAAACATGATACATGTGTGAATACATAGACAAACATATAGTCACTAGTATGCCTCTACTTGACTAGCTCATTAATCAAAGATGGTTATGTTTCCTAACCATAGACATGTATTGTCATTTGATTAATGGGATCACATCATTAGGAGAATGATGTGATTGACATGACCCATTCCGTTAGCCTAGCACTTGATCGTTTAGTATATTGCTATTGCTTTCTTCATGACTTATACATGTTCCTGTAACTATGAGATTATGCAACTCCCGTTTACCGGAGGAACACTTTGGGTACTACCAAACGTCACAACGTAACTGGGTGATTATAAAGGAGTACTACAGGTGTCTCCGAAGGTACATGTTGAGTTGGCGTATTTCGAGATTAGGTTTTGTCACTTCGATTGTCGGAGAGGTATCTCTGGGCCCTCTCGGTAATGCACATCACTATAAGCCTTGCAAGCAATGTGACCAATGAGTTGGTTACGGGATGATGCATTACGTAACGAGTAAAGAGACTTGCCGATAACGAGATTGAACTAGGTATTGGATACCGACGATCAAATCTCGGGCAAAGTAACATACCGATGAAAAAGGGAACAACGTATGTTGTTATGCGGTTTGACCGATAAAGAACTTCATAGAATATGTAGGAACCAATATGGGCATCCAGGTTCCGCTATTGGTTATTGACTGAGAATAGTTCTAGGTCATGTCTACATAGTTCTCGAACCCGTAGGGTCCGCACGCTTAACATTACGATGACAGTTTTATTATGAGTTTATAAGTTTTGATGTACCGAAGTTTGTTCGGAGTCCCAGATGTGATCACGGACATGACGAGGAGTCTCGAAATGGTCGAGACATAAAGATTGATATATTGGACGACTATATTCGGACACCGGAAGTGTTCCGGACGTTGTCGAAGAAAACCGGAGTGCCGGAGGGTTACCGGAACCCCCCGGGGAGAGATAATGGGCCACATGGGCCTTGGTGGAAAGAGAGAGGGGCGGCCAGGGTGGGCCGCACGCCCCCTCTCCCTCTGGTCCGAATTGTACTAGGAGGGGGGGCGGCGCCCCCCTCTTTCCTTCCCCCCTCTTCCCCTTCCTTCCCCCTCCTAGTAGGAGTAGGAAAGGGGGAGTCCTACTCCTACTAGGAGGAGGACTCCTCCTCCTTGGCGCGCCCACAAGGGCCGGCCGGCCTCCCCCCTCCCTCCTTTATATACGGGGGCAAGGGGGCACCCCAGAACACACAAGTTGATCTACGGATCGTTCCTTAGCCGTGTGCGGTGCCCCCCTCCACCATATTCCACCTCGGTCATATCGTCGCGGAGTTTAGGCGAAGCCCTGCGCCGGTAGAACATCATCATCGTCACCACGCCTTCGTGCTGACGGAACTCATCCCCGAAGCTTTGCTGGATCGGAGCCCGGGGATCATCATCGAGCTGAACGTGTGCTGAACTCGGAGGTGCCATATGTTCGGTGCTTGGATCGGTCGGATCGTGAAGACGTACGACTACATCAACCGCGTTGTCATAACGCTTCCGCTTACAGTCTACGAGGGTACGTGGACAACACTCTCCCCTCTCGTTGCTATGTCATCACCATGATCTTGCGTGTACGTAGGAATTTTTTTGAAATTACTACGTTCCCCAACAGCTATGTTGTGTACCGCACCGGAAGTGTGCCTTGCCATGAGTCAGTCAAGGGGTACAAGAGTGATCCAGGAATGGATCACAGGACAGCGGTCAAACTTATCCTTAGTAACTAGTGGACTAAGGAATTTTCTCGATTATGGAGGTGGTAAAAGAGTTCGTCGTAAACGGTTACACCGATGCAAACTTGGACACTAATCCGGATTATTCTGAGTAGTAAACTGGATTTGTATAGTAGAACAGTTATTTGGAATAGCTCCAAATAGAGCGTGGTAGCTGCATCTAGGAGATGACATAAAGATTTGCAAAGCACACACGGATCTGAAAGGTTCAGATCCGTTGACTAATAACCTCTCTCACAAGCAAGAGATGATAAAACCCCAGCGGTGTCGATTCATTACAATCACATAGTGATGTGAACTAGATTATTGACTCTAGTGCAAGTGGGAGACTGTTGGAAATATGCCCTAGAGGCAATAATAAAATGGTTAGCGAGACAACTTCATGGAGACACGATGATGGAGATCATGATGATGGAGATCATGGTGTCATGCCGGTGACGATGATGATCATAGAGCCCCGAAGATGGAGATCAAAAGGAGAAAAATGATATTGGCCATATCATGTCACTATTTGATTGCATGTGATGTTTATCATGTTTATGCATCTTATTTGCTTAGAACGACGGTAATAAATAAGATGATCCCTCATAATAATTTCAAGAAAGTGTTCCCCCTAACTGTGCACCGTTGTGAAAGTTCGTTGTTTCGAAGCACCACGTGATGATCGGCTGTGATAGATTCTAACGTTCACACACAATGGGTGTAAGCCAGATTTACACACGCAAAACACTTAGGTTGACTTGACGAGCCTAGCATGTACAGACATGGCCTCATAACACAAGAGACCGAAAGGTCGAACATGAGTCGTATAGTGGATACGATCAACATGAAGATGTTCACCGATGATGACTAGTCCGTCTCACGTGATGATCGGACACGGCCTAGTTGACTCGGATCATGTATCACTTAAGATGACTAGAGGGATGTCTATCTGAGTGGGAGTTCATTAGATGAACTTAATTATCCTAAACATAGTCAAAAGGTCTTTGCAAATTATGTCATAGCTCGCGCTTTAGTTCTACTGTTTTAGATATGTTCCTAGAGATAATATAGTTGAAAGTTGATAGTAGCAATTATGCGGACTGGGTCCGTAAACTGAGGATTGTCCTCATTGCTGCGTAGAAGGCTTATGTCCTTAATGCACCGCTCGGTGTGCTGAACCTCGAACGTCATTTGTGGATGTTGCGAACATCTGACATACACGTTTTGATGACTACATGATAGTTCAGTGGGTAATGTTAAATGGTTTAGAATTGAGGCACCGAAGACATTTTTGAAATGTCGCAGAACATATGAGATGTTCCAAGAGCTGAAATTGGGATTTCAGGCTCGTGCCCATGTCAAGAGGTATAAGACCTCCGACGAGTTTCTTATCCTACAAACTAAGGGAGAAAAGCTCAATCGTTGAGCTTGTGCTCAGATTGTCTGAGTACAACAATCACTTGAATCGAGTGGGAGTTAATCTTCCGAATGAGATAGTGATGTTTCTCCAAAGTCATTGCCACCAAGCTGCTAGAGCTTCATGATGAACTATAACATATCAGGGATAGATATGATGATCCTTGAAATATTCACTTGACACCGCGAAAGTAGAAATCAAGAAGGAGCATCAATTGTTGATGGTTAGTGAAACCACTAGTTTCAAGAAGGGCAAGGGCAAGAAGGGGTACTTCATGAAACGACAAATCAGTTGCTGCTCTTGTGAAGAAACCCAGGGTTGAACCCAAACCCGAGACTAAGTGCTTCTGTAATGAGGGAACGGTCACTGAAGCAGAACTACCCTAGATACTTGGTAGATGAGAAGGCTGGCAAGGTTGACAGAAGTATATTGGATATACATTGAATTAAATGTGTACTTTACTAGTACTCCTAGTAGCACCAGGGTATTAAGATACCGGTTCGGTTGCTAAATGTTAGTAACTCGAAATAAAAGGCTACGGAATAAACGGAGACTAGCTAAAGGTGAGATGACGATATGTGTTGGAACTGTTTCCAAGCTTGATGTGATCAAGCATCGCATACTCCCTCTACCATCGAGATTGGTGTTAAACCTAAATAATTGTTATTTGGTGTTTGCGTTGAGCATAGACATGATTGGATTATGTCTATCGCAATACGGTTATTCATTTAAGGAGAATAATGGTTACTCTGTTTATTTGAATAATACCTTCAATGGTCTTGCACCTAAAATGAATGGTTTATTGAATCTCGATCGTAGTGATACACATGTTCATACCAAAAGATATAAGATAGTAATGATAGTACCACCTACTTGTGGCACTGTCATTTGAGTCATATTGGTATAAAACGCATGAAGAGGCTCCATTTTGATGGATCTTTTGGACTCACTCGTTTTTGAAAAGTTTGAGACGTGTGAACCATGTCTATTAGTATGTACGCATGAAGAAACTCCATGCAGATGGATCGTTTGGACTCACTTGATTTTGAATCACTTGAGACATGCAAATCATACCACATGGGCAAGATGACTGAAAAGCCTCGTTTTCAGTAAGATGGAACAAGAAAGCAACTTGTTGGAAGTAACACATTTTGATGTGTGCAGTCCAATGAGTGCTGAGGCACGCAGTGGATATCGTTATGTTCTTACTTCATAGATGATTTGAGTAGATGCTGTATATTTACTTGATGAAACACAAGTCTGAATTGTTTAAAGGTTCAAGTAATTTCAGAGTGAAGTTGAAGATCTTCGTGACAAGAGGATAAAATGTCTATGATATGATCATAGAGATGAATATCTGAGTTGCGAGTTTGGTACACAATTGAGACATTGTGGAAATTGTTTCACAACTAACACCGCCTGGAACACCATAGTGTGATGGTGTGTCTGAACATCATAGCTGCACCCTATTGGATATGGTGCATACCATGATGTCTCTTATCGAATTACCACTATCGTTCATGGGTTAGGCATTAGAGACAACCGCATTCACTTTAAATAGGGCACCACGTAATTCCGTTGAGATGACACCATATGAACTATGGTTTAGAGAAACCTAAGCTGTCGTTTCTTGAATGTTTGGGGCTACGACGCTTATGTGAAAAAGTTTCATCGCGATAAGCTCGAACCCAAAACAGATAAATGCATCTTCATAGGATACCCCAAATGGTTGGGTATTACCTCTTATCTCAGATCCGGAATTAAAAGTAATTGTTTCTAGAAACGGGTCCTTTCTCGAGGAAAAGTTTCTCTCAAAAGAATTGAGTGGGAGGATGGTGGAGACTTGATGATGTTATTGAACCGTCACTTCAACTAGTGTGTAGCAAGGCACAGGAAGTTGTTCCTGTGGCGCCTACACCAATTGAAGTGGAAGCTGATGATATTGATCATGAAATTTCGGATCAAGTCACTACCAAAACTCATAGGTTGACAAGGATACATACTACTTCAGAGTGGTACGTAATCCTGTCTTGGAGGTCATGTTGCTAGACAACAATGAACCTATGAGCTATGAAGGAGCGATGGTGGGCCCGGATTCCGACGAATGGCTCGAGGCCATAAAATCCGAGAGAGGATCCATGTATGAAAACAAAGTATAGACTTTGGAAGAAATACTTGATGGTCGTAAGGCTGTTGGGTACAGATGGATTTTAAAACGAAGACAGACAATGATGGTAAGTATCACCATTAAGAAAGCTCGACTTGTCGTTAAGATGTTTTCCGACAAGTTCAAGGAGTTGACTACGATGAGACTTTCTCACTCGTAGCGATGCTAAGAGTCTGTTGGAATTATATTAGAAATTACTGCATGATTTATGAAATCTTACAGATAGGATGTCAAAACATTGTTTCCTCGATGATATTCTTGAGGAAAGGTTGTATGTGATACAACCAGAAGGTTTTGTCAATCCTGAAAGATGCTAACAAGTGTGCAAAGCTCCAGCAATCCTTCTATGGACTAGAGTAAGCATCTCGGAGTTGGAATATGTGCTTTGATGAGATGATCAAAGATTTTGCGTTTATACAAAGTTTATGAGAAACTTGTATTTCCAAAGAAGTGAGTGGGAGCACTATAGCATTTCTGATGAGTATATGTTGTTGACATATTGTTGATCGGAAATGATGTAGAATTTCTGGAAATCATATAGGGTTTTTGAAAAGTGTTTTTCAATGGAAAACCTTGATTAAGCTACTTGAACATTGAGCATCAAGATCTATAAGGATAGATCAAAACGCTTAATAGTACTTTCAAATGAATACATACCGTGACAAGATTTTGAAGGAGTTCAAAATAGATCAGCAAAGAAGGAGTTCTTGGCTGTGTTATATGGTGTGAGTATTGAGTAAGACTCAAGACATGACCACGGCAGAAGAGAGAGAAAGGACGAAAGTCGTCCCCTATGCTTCAGGCATAGGCTCTATAGTATGCTATGTTGTGTACCGCACCGGAAGTGTGTCTTGCCATGAGTCAGTCAAGGGGTACAAGAGTGATCCAGGAATGGATCACAGGTTAGCAGTCAAACTTATCCTTAGTAACTAGTGGACTAAGGAATTTTCTCGACTATGGAGGTGGTAAAAGAGTTTGTCGTAAAGGGTTACGCCGATGAAAACTTTGACACTAATCCGGATTATTCTAAGTAGCAAACCGGATTCGTATAGTAGAACAGTTATTTGGAATAGCTCCAAATAGAGCGTGGTAGCTGCATCTAGGAGATGACATAAAGATTTGCAAAGCACACACGGATATGAAAGGTTCAGATCCGTTGACTAATAACCTCTCTCACAAGCGAGATATGATCAAACCCCATGGGTGTCGATTTATTACAATCACATAGTGATGTGAACTAGATTATTGACTCTAGTGCAAGTGGGAGACTGTTGGAAATATGCCCTAGAGGCAATAATAAAATGGTTATTATTATATTTCCTTGTTTATGATAATTGTTTATTATCCATGCTAGAATTGTATTGATGGGAAACTCAGATACATGTGTGGATACATAGACAACACCATGTCCCTAGTAAGCCTCTAGTTGACTAGTTCGTTGATCAACAGATGGTCATGGTTTCTTGACCATGGACATTGGATGTCATTGATAACGGGATCACATCATTAGGAGAATGATGTGATGGACAAGACCCAATCCTAAGCCTAGCACAAGATCATGTAGTTCGTATGCTAAAGCTTTTCTAAATGTCAAGTATCTTTTCCTTAGACCATGAGATTGTGCAACTCCCGGATACCGTAGGAATGCTTTGGGTGTACCAAACGTCACAACGTAACTAGGTGGCTATAAAGGTGCACTATGGGTATCTCCGAAAGTGTCTGTTGGGTTGGCACGAATTGAGACTGGGATTTGTCACTCCGCGTGACGGAGAGGTATCTCTGGGCCCACTCGGTAGGACATCATCATAATGTGCACAATGTGATCAAGGAGTTGATCGCGGGATGATGTGTTACGGAACGAGTAAAGAGACTTGCCGGTAACGAGATTGAACAAGGTATCGGGATACCGACGATCGAATCTCGGGCAAGTACTATACCGCTAGACAAAGGGAATTGTATACGGGATTGATTGAATCCTTGACATCGTGGTTCATCCGATGAGATCATCATGGAACATGTGGGAGCCAACATGGGTATCCAGATACCGATGTTGGTTATTGGCCGGAAAGTTGTCTCGGTCATGTCTGCATGGCTCCCGAACCCGTAGGGTCTACACACTTAAGGTTCGATGACGCTAGGGTTATAGGGAATAGATATACGTGGTTACCGAATGTTGTTCGAAGTCCCGGATGAGATACCGAACGTTACGAGGAGTTCCGGAATGGTCCGGAGGTAAAGATTTATAAATGGGAAGTCCTGTTTTGGTCACCGGAAAAGTTTTGGGTGCTATCGGTAACGTACCGGGACCACCGGGAGGGTCCCGGGGGTCCACCAGGTGGGGCCAACGGCCCCAGAGGGCTGCGTAGGCCAAGAGTGGGAGGGGACCAGCCCCAGGTGGGCTGGTGCGCCCACCACCAAGGCCAAAGGCGCAGGGAAAGTGGGAGGGGGCAAACCCTAGGTCCAGATGGGCCTTAAGGCCCACCCTAGGGCGCCCCCTCTCTTCCCCCCCCCCTTGGCCGCACCCTAGATGGGTTTTTGGGGCCTGCCGCCACCCCTAGGGAGGGAACCCTGGATGGGGGCGCAGCCCCTCCCCTTCCCCTATATATACTTGAGGTATTGGGGGCTGCAAAACACACGAGATGAACTCTCCCAGGGCGCAGCCCTACCTCTCTCCCTCCTCGTCTCTTGCGGTGCTTGGCGAAGCTCTGCTGTAGAGCCATGCTCCTCCATCACCACCACGCCTTTGTGCTGCTGCTGGAAGGAGTCTTCCCCAACCTCTTACTCTCTCCTTGCTGGATCAAGGCACGGGAGACATCACCGGGTTGCACGTGTGTTGAACGCGGAGGTGCCGTCCGTTCGGCAGTAGGATCTTCGGTGATTTGGACCACGACGAGTACGACTCCCTCAACCCCGTTCTCTTGAACGCTTCCACTCGTGATCTACAAGGGTATGTAGATGCACTCCTTTCTCTTGTTGCTAGTCTCTCCATAGATAGATCTTGGTGACTCGTAGGAAAAATTTGAATTTCTGGTACGTTCCCCAACAGTGGCATCATCAGCTAGGTCTATTGCATAGATTCTATGCACGAGTAGAACACAAGTTGTTGTGGGCGTTGATTTTGTTCAATATGCTTACCGTTACTAGTCCTATCTTGTTTTGACGGTATTGTGGGATGAAGCGGTCCGGACCAACCTTACATGTACACTTATGTGAGACAGGTTCCACCGACTGACATGCACTTGTTGCATAAGGTGGCTAGCGGGTGCCAGTCTCTCCCACTTTAGTCGGATCAGATTCGATGAAAAAGATCCTTATGAAGGGTAAATAGCAATTGGCATATCACGTTGTGGCTTTTGCGTAGGTAAGAAACGTTCTTGCTAGAAACCCATAGCAGCCACGTAAAACATGCAAACAACAATTAGAGGACGTCTAACTTGTTTTTGCAGGGTATGCTATGTGATGTGATATGGCCAAATGAATGTGATGAATGATATGTGATGTATGAGATTGATCATGTTCTTGTAATAGGAATCACGACTTGCATGTCGATGAGTATGACAACCGGCAGGAGTCATAGGAGTTGTCTTTATTTATTGTATGACCCGCGTGTCACTGAATAATGCCATGTAATTACTTTACTTCATTGCTAAACCGTTAGCCATAGTAGTAGAAGTAATAGTTGGCGAGACAAATTCATGGAGACACGATGATGGAGATCATGATGATGGAGATCATGGTGTCATGTCGGTGACGATGATGATCATAGAGCCCCGAAGATGGAGATCAAAAGGAGCAAAATGATATTGGCCATATCATGTCACTATTTGATTGCATGTGATGTTTATCATGTTGATGCATCTTATTTGCTTAGAATGACGGTAGTAAATAAGATGATCCCTCATAATAATTTCAAGAAAGTGTTCCCCCTAACTGTGCACCGTTACGAAAGTTCGTTGTTTCGAAGCACCACATTATGATCGGGTGTGATAGATTCTAGCGTTCACATACAACGGGTGTAAGCCAGATTTACACACGCGAAACACTTAGGTTAACTTGACGAGCCTAGCATGTACAGACATGGCCTCAGAACACAAGAGACCGAAAGGTCGAACATGAGTCGTATAGTGGATACGATCAACATGAAGATGTTCACCGATGATGACTAGTCCGTCTCACGTGATGATCGTACACGGCCTAGTTGACTCGGATCATGTATCACTTAAGATGACTAGAGGGATGTCTATCTGAGTGGGAGTTCATTAGATGAACTTAATTATCCTGAACATAGTCAAAAGGTCTTTGCAAATTATGTCATAGCTCGCGCTTTAGTTCTACTATTTTAGATATGTTCCTAGAGAAAATATAGTTGAAAGTTGATAGTAGCAATTATGCGGGCTGGGTCCGTAAACTGAGGATTGTCCTCATTGCTGCGTAGAAGGCTTATGTCCTTAATGCACCGCTCGGTGTGCTGAACCTCAAATGTTGTTTGTGGATGTTGCGAACATCTGACATACACGTTTTGATGACTACGTGATAGTTTAGTGGGTAATGTTAAATGGTTTAGAATTGAGGCACCGAAGACATTTTTGAAATGTCGCAGAACATATGAGATGTTGCAAGAGGTGAAATTGGGATTTCAGGCTCGTGCCCACGTCAAGAGGTATAAGACCTCTAATGAGTTTCTTAGCCTGCAAACTAAGGGAGAAAAGCTCAATCGTTGAGCTTGTGCTCAGATTGTCTGAGTACAACAATCACTTGAATCGAGTGGGAGTTAATCTTCCGGATGAGATAGTGATGTTTCTCCAAAGTCATTGCCACCAAGCTGCTAGAGCTTCGTGATGAACTATAACATATCAGGGATAGATATGATGATCCTTGAAATATTCGCCATGTTTGACACCACGAAAGTAGAAATCAAGAAGGAGCATCAATTGTTGATGGTTAGTGAAACCACTAGTTTCAAGAAGGGCAAGGGCAAGAAGGGGTACTTCATGAAACGGCAAATCAGTTGCTGCTCCAGTGAAGAAACCCAGGGTTGAACCCAAACCCGAGACTAAGTGCTTCTGTAATGAGGGAACGGTCAGTGAAGCAGAACTACCCTAGATACTTGGTAGATGAGAAGGCTGGCAAGGTTGACAGAAGTATATTGGATATACATTGAATTAAATGTGTACTTTACTAGTACTCCTAGTAGCACCAGGGTATTAAGATACCGGTTCGGTTGCTAAGTGTTAGTAACTCGAAATAAAAGGCTACGGAATAAACGGAGACTAGCTAAAGGTGAGATGACGATATGTGTTGGAACTATTTTGAAGCTTGATGTGATCAAGCATCGCATACTCCCTCTACCATCGAGATTGGTGTTAAACCTAAATAATTGTTATTTGGTGTTTGCGTTGAGCATAGACATGATTGGATTATGTCTATCGCAATACGGTTATTCATTTAAGGAGAATAATGGTTACTCTGTTTATTTCAATAATACCTTCAATGGTCTTGCACCCAAAATGAATGGTTTATTGAATCTCGATCGTAGTGATACACATGTTCATGCCGAAAGATATAAGATAGTAATTATAGTACCACCTACTTGTGGCACTGCCATTTGAGTCATATTGGTATAAAACACATGAAGAGGCTCCATGTTGATGGATCTTTTGGACTCACTCGTTTTTGAAAAGTTTGAGACGTGCGAACCATGTCTATTAGTATGTACTCATGAAGAAACTCCATGCAGATGGATCGTTTGGACTCACTTTATTTTGAATCACTTGAGACATGCAAATCATACCACATGGGCAAGATGAGTGAAAAGCCTCGTTTTCAGTAAGATGGAACAAGAAAGCAACTTGTTGGAAGTAACACATTTTGATGTGTGCAGTCCAATGAGTGCTGAGGCACGCAGTGGATATCGTTATGTTCTTACTTCATAGATGATTTGAGTAGATGCTGTATATTTACTTGATGAAACACAAGTCTGAATTATTGAAAGGTTCAAGTAATTTCAGAGTGAAGTTGAAGATCTTCGTGACAAGAGGATAAAATGTCTATGATATGGTCATAGAGATGAATATCTGAGTTGCGAGTTTGGTACACGATTGAGACATTGTGGAAATTGTTTGACAACTAACACCGCCTGGAACACCATAGTGTGATGGTGTGTCCGAACATCATAGCTGCACCCTATTGGATATGGTGCATACCATGATGTCTCTTATTGAATTACCACTATCGTTCATGGGTTAGCCATTAGAGACAACCGCATTCACTTTAAATAGGGCACCACGTAATTCCGTTGAGATGACACCATATGAACTATGGTTTAGAGAAACCTAAGCTGTCGTTTCTTGAAAGTTTGGGGCTGCGACGCTTATGTGAAAAAGTTTCATCGCGATAAGCTCGAACCCAAAACGGATAAATGCATCTTCATAGGATACCCAAAATGGTTGGGTATACCTCCTATATCAGATCCGGAAGAAAAAGTAATTGTTTCTAGAAACGGGTCCTTTCTCGAGGAAAAGTTTCTCTCAAAAGAATTGAGTGGGATGATGGTGGAGACTTGATGAGGTTATTGAACCGTCACTTCAACTAGTCCACCTACCATACTAGAAGGAGACGCGCGCTTTGCTGCGCCATTTTTTCCCTTGTGCACATCGAAGCTATGCTCCTTTGTTCAACTTTTTGTCTTTTTTCACTTGTCCATGCAAAAAAAATCATGACCAAATTGTCGAGGCTGCAAATAGGGGAAATAAATAGAATCTCGTGGTTTAGGAAGCAAAACATACAGTGAAACACCGCAATGCCAACATATGTATGGCTCAGTGAAATACTTTTTATAAAAATTCCTTAACTATTGAAAATGTCTTAAACCTACAATGTGGCTCTATTTGCTATCTTATCTATTTCTTAGTCAAGTCATTTAATTAGAATTCCTACCTGGCCTCTTCAAGATTTGATTGAGATGTCGCACACTTCCACCTTTGTTATGTCGCCAAACACATATTTTCTGGACAAATAAAAGTGAAAGGAGGAAATACAATATTTCCATTAAAATTTCTTTCAATTTCGATGCAAAGTGCCATCCTTGGTTAGAATTTGGGATCATGATGATCGTGATCAGAAAAGGAGCACTACAGCTTTTTAGTCGCAACAGAGCTATGCTAATTGTATCTTAGAGGTCACAATGTGACATAAGTGTGCACATTATTTATAACACTATGGTCACCAGTTTTAAAGAGGTCACGTTCAATCGAGGTCTCCAATTGGAATCAGGTCATCCAATTTTGACCGGGTCAACTATTTCTCAAAACTCTTTCATTTAATATGCTTCCAACTTTTGAAGGCTAGTTCTTCAATTTAGAATTGGGTCATCCAATTTTGACCGGGTCAACAATTTCTCTAGGAGCTCCCCCATTCATTTTTGAATTGCACATTTTGAAGGCTATTTCATATAATTGAGGTATTCAGTTTTAAATTTGGTTTACGATTTTGACTGGGCCAATGATTTTTCAAACCAGTCAGCAGCAACCGACCTATAAAAACATGTCAATCCCGCACGCCTCCCACCACCCAGAAAAAAGAAGCGCCACCATGTGAAACTATAGTGGCAACCACCGCTAGAGGCGGCGTACTGCAGAGTCATTCACAGAGAATGTTGACATCACGAAACTTTTCCGGCGACCAAAACAAGACTTCCCATATATAAATCTTTACCTCCGGAACTCCTCGTGACGTCTGGGATCTCATCCGGGACTCCGAACAACATTCGGTAACCACATACAAACTTCCTTTATAACCCTAGCATCATCGAACCTTAAGTGTGTAGACCCTACGGGTTCGGGAACCATGCAGACATGACCGAGACGTTCTCCGGTCAATAACCAACAGTGGGATCTGGATACCCATGTTGTCTCCCACATGTTGCACGATGATCTCATCGGATGAACCACGATGTCAAGGACTCAATCGATCCCGTATACAATTTCCTTTGTCTAACGGTATTGTACTTGCCCAAGATTCGATCGTCGGTATGCCGATACCTTGTTCAATCTCGTTACCAGCATGTCTCTTTACTCGTTCCGTAACACATCATCCCGTGATCAACCCCTTGGTCACATTGTGCACATTATGATGATGTCCTACCGAATGGGCCCAGAGATACCTCTCCGTCAACCGGAGTGACAAATCCCAGTCTCTATTCATGCCAACCCAACAGACACTTTCGAAGATACCTGTAGTGCACCTTTATAGCTACCCAGTTACGTTGTGATGTTTGGTACACCCAAAGCATTCCTACGGTATCCGGGAGTTGCACAATCTCATGGTCTAAGGAAAAGATACTTGACATTATAAAAGCTTTAGCATACGAACTATACGATCTTTGTGCTAGGCTTAGGATTGGGTCTTGTCCATGACATCATTCTGCTAATGATGTGATCCTGTTATCAACGACATCCAATGTCCATGGTCAGGAAACCATAACCATCTATTGATCAACGAGCTAGTCAACTAGAGGCTCACTAGAGACATGGTGTTGTCTATGTACCCACACATGTATCTGAGTTTCCTATCAATACAATTATAGCATGGATAATAAACGATTATCATGAACAAGGAAATATAATAATAATAACTAATTTATTATTGCCTCTAGGGCATATTTCCAACAGTCTCCCACTTGCACTAGAGTCAATAATCTAGCTCACATCACCATGTGATTAACACTGATAGGTCACATCGCCATGTGACCAACATCCAAAGAGTTTACTAGTGTCACTAAACTAGTTCACATCACCATGTGATTAAGACTCAATGAGTTCTGGGGTTTGATCATGTTTTGCTTGTGAGAGAGGTTTTAGTCAACGGGTCTGCAGTATCCAGATCCGTATGTACTTTGCAATTCTCTATGTCATATTGTAAATGCTGCTTCCACGCTCCACTTGGAGCTATTCCAAATGGTTGCTCTACTATACGTATCCGGTTTGCTACTCAGAGTCATTCGGATAGGTGTTAAAGCTTGCATCAACGTAACCCTTTACGCCGAACTCTTTATCACCTCCATAATTGAGAAACATGTCTTATTTACTCCAAGGAAAATTTTGACCGCTGTCCAATGATCCATTCCTGGATCATTCTTGTACCCCTTGACTGACTCATGGCAAGGCACACTTCCGGTGCGGTACACAGCATAGCATACTATAGAGCCTACGTCTGAAGCATAGGGGACGACCTTCGTCCTTTCTCTCTCTTCTGCCGTGGTCGAGCTTTAACTCTTAACTTCATACCTTACAACTCAGGCAAGAACTCCTTCTTTGACTGGTCCATCTTCAACACCTTCAAGATCATGTCAAGGTATGTGCTCATTTGAAAGTACCATTTAGCGGGTTTTTGATCTATCCTCATAGGTCTTGATGCTCAATGTTCAAGCAGCTTAATCCAGGTTCTCCATTGAAAAACACTTTTCAAATAACCCCATATGCTTTCCAGAAATTCTACATCATTTCTGATCAACAATATGTCAACAACATATACTGATCAGAAATTCTATAGCGCTCCCACTCACTTCTTTGGAAATACAAGTTTCTCATAAACTTTTGTATAAACCCAAAATCTTTGATCATCTCATCAGAGCATACATTCCAACTCCAAGATGCTTACTCCAGTCCTTAGAAGGATTGCTGGAGTTTTGCATATTTGTTAGCGTTCTTCAGGATTGTCAAAACCTTCTGGTTGTATCACATACAACCTTTCCTCAAGAAAACTGTCAAGGAAACAATGTTTTGACATTCTGCAAGATTTCATAAATAATGCAGTAACTGCTAATCCATTTCCAATAGACTCTTAGCATCGCTACGAGTGAGAAAGCCTCACCGTAGTCAACTCCTTGAACTTGTCGGAAAACATCTTAACGACAAGTCGAGCTTTCTTAATGGTGATTCTTACCATCATTGTCTGTCTTCCTTTTAAAATCCATCTGTACCCAACGGCCTTACAACCATCAAGTATTTCTTCCAAAGTCATGGATCCTTTCTCAGATTTTATGGCCTCGAGCCATTCGTCGGAATCCGGGCCCACCATCGCTTCTCCATAGCTCGTAGGTTCATTGTTGTCTAGCAACATGACCTCTAAGACAGTATTGCGTACCACTCTGAAGTAGTACGCGTCCTTGTCGACCTACGAGGTTCGGTAGTGACTTGATCCGAAGCATCATGATCACTATCATCAGCTTCCACTTCAATTGGGCAGGTGCCACAGGAACAACTTCCCATTCCCTGCTACACACTAGTTGAAGTGATGGTTCAATAACCTCATCAAGTCTCCACCATCCTCCCACTCAATTCTTTTGAGAGAAACTTTTCCTCGAGAAAGGAACCGTTTCTAGAAACAATTACTCTTGCTTCCGGATCTGAGATAGGAGGTGTACCCAACCATTTTGGGTATCCTATGAAGATGTATTTATCCGGTTTTGGGTTCGAGCTTATCACGATGAAACTTTTTCACATAAGCATCGCAGCCCCAAACTTTCAAGAAACGACAACTTAGGTTTCTCCAAACCATAGTTCAAACGGTGTCGTCTCAATGGAATTACGTGGTGCCCTATTAAAGTGAGTGTGGTTGTCTCTAATGCCTAACCCATGAACGATAGTGGTAATTCGATAAGAGACATCATGGTACGCACCATATCCAATAGGGTGCAACTATGATGTTCAGACACACCATCACACTATGGTGTTCCAGGCGGTATTAATTGTGAAACAATTTCCACAATGTCTTAATTGCATGCCAAAGCTCATAACTCAGATACTCATCTCTATGATCATATCATAGACATTTTATCCTTTTGTCACGATGATCTTTAACTTCACTCTGAAATTGCTTGAACCATTCAATAATTCAGACTTGTGTTTCATCAAGTAAATATACTCAACATCTACTCGAATCATCTGTGAAGTAAGAACATAACGATATTCACTGCATGCCTCAGCACTCATTGGACCGCACACATCAAAATGTGTTACTTCCAACAAGTTGCTATCTTGTTCCATCTTACTGAAACCGAGGCTTTTTCAGTCATCTTGCCCATGTGGTATGATTTGCATATCTCAAGTGATTCAAAATCAAGTGAGTCCAAACGATCCATCTGCATGGAGTTTCCTAATGCGTATACACCAATAGACATGGTTCGCATGCCTCAAACTTTTCAAAAACGAGTGAGTCCAAAGATCCATCAACATGGAGCTTCTCCATGCGTTTTACACCAATATGACTTACATGGCAGCGCCACAAGTAAGTGGTACTATCATTACTATCTTATATCTTTTGGCATGAAAATGTGTATCACTACGATCGAGATTCAATAAACCATTCCTTTTAGGTGCAATACCATTGAAGGTATTATTCAAATAAACAGAGTAACCATTATTCCCCTTAAATGAATAACCGTATTGTGATAGACATAATCCAATCATGTTTATGCTCAACACAAACACCAAATAAAAATTATTTTAACACCGATCTCGATGGTAGAGGGAGCGTGCGATGCTTGATCACATCAACCTTGGAAACACTTCCAACACATATCATCAGCTCACCTTTAGCTAGTCTCGGTTTATTCGTAGCTTTTATTTCGAGTTACTAACACTTAGCAACCGAACCGGTATCTAATACCCTGGTGCTACTAGGAGTACTAATAAAGTACACATTAACATAATGTATATCCAATATACTTCTATCGACCTTGCCAGCCTTCTTATCTACCAAGTATCTAGGGTAATCCTGCTCCAGTGGCTGTTCCCCTTATTACAGAAGCACTTAGTCTCGGGTTTAGGTTCAACCTTGGGTTTCTTCACTAGAGCAGCAGCTGATTTGCCGTTTCATGAAGTATCCCTTCTTGCCCTTGCCCTTTTTGAAACTAGTGGTTTTACTAACCATCAACAATTGATGCTCCTACTTGACTTCTACTTTCACGGTGTTAAACATCGCGAATACTTCAAGGATCATCATATCTATCCCTGATATGTTATAGTTCATCACGAAGCTCTAGCAGCTTGGTGGCAATGACTTTGGAAAAACATCACTATCTCATCTGGAAGATCAACTCCCACTCGATTCAAGTGATTGTTGCACTCAGACAATCTGAGCACAAGCTCAACGATTGAGCTTTTCTCCCTTAGTTTGTAGGCTAAGAAAATCGTCGGAGGTCTTATACCTCTTGATGTGGGAACGAGCCTGAAATCCCAATTTCAGCCCTCAAAACATCTCATATGTTCCGCGATGTTTCAAAAACGTCTTTGGTGCCTCAACTCTAAACCGTTTAACTGAACTATCACGTAGTAATCAAAACGTGTATGTCCGATGTTTGCAACATCCACAGACGACGTTTTGGGGTTCTGCACACTGAGCAGTGCATTAAGGACATGAGCTTTTCTACTGATCGCATAATCGCTACTGTTAACTTTCAACTCTATTTTCTCTAGGAACATATCTAAAACAGTAGAACTAACGCGCAAGCTATGACATAATTTGCAAAGGGCTTTTGACTATGTTCAGGATAATTAAGTTCATCTTATGAACTCCCACTCATATAGACATCCCTCTAGTCATCTAAGTGATTACATGATCCGAGTCAACTAGGCCATGTCCGATCATCACGTGAGACGGACTAGTCATCATCGGCGAACATCTTCATGTTGATCGTATCCTCCATACGACTCATGCTCGACCTTTCGGTCTCTTGTGTTCCGAGGCCATGTCTGTACATGCTAGGCTCGTCAAGTTAACCTAAGTGTTTCGCGTGTGTAAATCTGGCTTACACCCGTTGTATGTGAACGTAAGAATCTATCACACCCGATCATCACGTGGTGCTTCGAAATGACGAACTTTCGCAACGGTGCACAGTTAGGGGGAACACTTTCTTGAAATTTTAATGAGGGATCATCTTATTTACTACCGTCGTTCCAAGCAAATAAGATGTATAAACATGATAAACATCACATGCAATCAAATAGTGACATGATATGGACAATATCATTTTGCTCCTTTTGATCTCCATCTTCGGGGCTCCATGATCATCATCGTCACCGACATGACACCATGATCTCCATCATCATGATCTCCATCATCGTGTCTTCATGAAGTTGTCTCGCCAACTATTACTTCTACTACTATGGCTACCGGTTAGCAATAAAGTAAAGTAATTACATGGCGTTGTTTGATGACACGCAGGTCATACAATAAATTAAGATAACTCCTATGGCTCCTGCCGGTTGTCATACTCATCGACATGCAAGTCGTGATTCCTATTACAAGAACATGATCAATCTCATACATCACATATATTCATCACATTCTTCTTGGCCATATCACATCACATAGCATACCCTGCAAAAACAAGTTAGACGTCCTCTAATTGTTGTTTGCATGTTTTACGTGGCTGCTATGGGTTTCTAGCAAGAACGTTTCTTACCTACGCAAAACCACAACGTGATATGCCAATTGCTATTTACCCTTCATAAGGACCCTTTTCACCGAATCCGTTTCGACTAAAGTGGGAGAGACTGGCACCCGCTAGCCACCTTATGCACCAAGTGCATGTCAGTCGGTGGAACCTGTCTCACGTAAGTGTGCGTGTAAGGTCGGTCCGGGCCGCTTCATCCCACAATACCTTCGAAACAAGATTGGACTAGTAACGGTAAGCATATTGAACAAAATCAACGCCCACAACTACATTGTGTTCTACTCGTGCATAGAATCTACGCAATAGACCTAGCTCTGGTACCACTGTTGGGGAACGTAGCAGAAATTCAAAATTTTCCTATGTGTCACCAAAATCTATCTATGGAGAAACCAGCAACGAGGGGAAGGAGAGGGCATCTACATACCCTTGTAGATCGCTAAGCGCAAGCGTTCAAGAGATCGGGGTTGAAGGAGTCGTACTCGTCGTGATCCAAATCACCGGAGATCCTAGTGCCGAACGGACGGCACCTCCGTGTTCAACACACGTACAACCCGGTGACGTCTCCCATGCCTTGATCCAGCAAGGAGAGAGGGAGAGGTTGAGGAAGACTCCATCTAGCAGCAGCACAACGGCGTGGTGGTGGTGGTGGAGCGTGGCAATCCTGCAGGGCTTCGCCAAGCACCTGCGGGAGAGGAGGAGGTGTCACGGGAGGGAGGGAGGTGCCAGGGCTTCAGGTGCGGCTGCCCTCCCTCCCCTCCACTATATATAGGGGCAAGGGAGAGGGGGGGGCGCAGCCTTGGCCCTTCCTCCAAGGAAGGGTGTGGCTAGGGAGGAGTCCATCCTCCCCAAGGCACCTAGGAGGTGCCTTCCCCCTTTAGGACTCTCCCTTTCCCTTATCTCTTGGCGCATGGGCCTCTTGGGGTTGGTGCCCTTGGCCCATATAGGCCAAGGCGCACACCCCTACAGCCCATGTGGCCCCCCGGGGGCAGGTGGACCCCTGGTGGACCCCCGGACCCCTTTCGACACTCTCGGTACAATACCGATAATGCGCGAAACTTTTCCGGCGACCAAAACAAGACTTCACATATATAAATCTTTACCTCCGGACCATTCTTGAACTCCTCATGACGTCAGGGATCTCATCCGGGACTTCGAACAACATTCGGTAACCACATACAAACTTCCTTTATAACCCTAGCGTCATCGAACCTTAAGTGTGTAGACCCTACGGGTTCGGGAACCATGCAGACATGACCGAGATGTTCTCCGGTCAATAACCAACAGCGGGATCTGGATACCCATGTTGGCTCCCACATGTTCCACGATGATCTCATCGGATGAACCACGATGTCAAGGACTCAATCGATGCCGTATACAATTCCCTTTGTCTAACGGTATTGTACTTGCCCGAGATTCGATCGTCGGTATGCCGATACCTTGTTCAATATCGTTACCCGCAAGTCTCTTTACTCGTTTCGTAACACATCATCCCGTGATCAACCCCTTGGTCACATTGTGCACATTATGATGATGTCCTACCGAGTGGGCCCAGAGATACCTCTCCGTCAACCAGAGTGACAAATCCCAGTCTCGATTCATGCCAACCCAACAGACACCTTCGAAGATACCTGTAGTGCACCTTTATAGCCACCCAGTTACGTTGTGACGTTTGGTACACCCAAAGCATTCCTACGGTATCCGGGAGTTGCACAATCTCATGGTCTAAGGAAAAGATACTTGACATTATAAAAGCTTTAGCATACGAACTATACGATGTTTGTGCTAGGCTTAGGATTGGGTCTTGTCCATGACATCATTCTGCTAATGATGTGATCCCGTTATCAACGACATCCAATGTCCATGGTCAGGAAACCATAACCATCTATTGATCAACGAGCTAGTCAACTAGAGGCTCACTAGGGACATGGTGTTGTCTATGTACCCACACATGTATCTGAGTTTCCTATCAATACAATTATAGCATGGATAATAAACGATTATCATGAACAAGGAAATATAATAATAATAACTAATTTATTATTGCCTCTAGGGCATATTTCCAACAGCCCCCCTCCCCCTGACCTTGGATCAATCTTGAAGGAATTTTTTTAAGGAGGGCTTAGATTGTTCTTTTACCATTTGCCCCCTTCCTCTCAAACACTGATGATTTGTGCCCCCCCAGTGATTTTTGGCTATCTCCGCCACTGTTGCAGAGCATGAAGCTTTCCATGGTCTGTTGTACAATAGCAAATGATTTTACAATATAATCAAAAATAGGTATGAACATCAACTGAAACATTGTGGAGCTACAAAGATAGTTATTAAATCGTTAGTACCACATAAAAACCTCCCCCCTAGAGTATATGTTAATACAAATAACATAAACTCCATATAGACATTTTTGTACTTTCATTGTACTTTACGGATAGAGGAATACATAAAGTTGAACATAAAAAAAAAGAGAAATTGAAAGATTTTGTTGAAATTGTTTGTTTGGAAATTTCTTGAAAAGCTAATTATATGTTCTTCTCTCCATCGGAACAATAGGGCCATTATGCTTATTACTAAACTTGTTGAAGAGATGAAATAGAACCAAGATCCATCCTTTTGATCAGAGGTTGAATATAACATTATGCGGCTACTTCACGCAAATTAGAACATTGTCACGAACATTATAAATTTGTCATTCCATTGGGTGATCATGATCACATCGACATGTACAAAAAAAGGCCATGGTATATTAGTATTGCTGAACAGAAACTATGCATTTGTTTTTGCACATGTCTATCAACACCCATGCTTAGCAGGTGTAGTCGTGCAGAGCCGAAAGGAATGGCCGGAGCAGTGGTTTCCTTAGTGATTAGTGCTACAGGGGTGATTCATGCAGATAGTGGCCATGGCAACGATTTTTTGGTCAAAGGGCCACCTGCCCAACGCTATTGCCAAAAAGGACTACTCGTGGATTAAATTGATAAAAATGACCCCCTCAGCCATGGCGGTAGTGTTGGAAATATGCCCTAGAGGCAATAATAAAATGGTTATTATTATATTTCCTTGTTTATGATAATTGTTTATTATCCATGCTAGAATTTTATTGATGGGAAACTCAGATACATGTGTGGATACATAGACAACACCATGTCCCTAGTAAGCCTCTAGTTGACTAGTTCGTTGATCAACAGATGGTCATGGTTTCCTGACCATGCACATTGGATGTCATTGATAATGGGATCACATCATTAGGAGAATGATGTGATGGACAAGACCCAATCCAAAGCCTAGCACAAGATCGTGTAGTTCGTATGCTAAAGCTTTTCAAAATGTCAAGTATCTTTTCCTTAGACCATGAGATTGTGCAACTCCCAGATACCGTAGGAATGCTTTGGGTGTACCAAACGTCACAACGTAACTGGGTGGCTATAAAGGTGCACTACGGGTATCTCCGAAAGTGTCTGTTGGGTTGGCATGAATCGAGACTGGGATTTGTCACTCCGTGTGACGGAGAGGTATCTCTGGGCCCACTCGATAGGACATCATCATAATGTGCACAATGTGATCAAGGAGTTGATCGCGGGATGATGTGTTACGGAACGAGTAAAGAGACTTGCCGGTAACGTGATTGAACAAGGTATCGGGATACCGACGATCAAATCTCGGGCAAATACTATACCGCTAGACAAAGGGAATTGTATACGGCGTTGATTGAATCCTTGACATTGTGGTTCATCCGATGAGATCATCATGGAACATGTGGGAGCCAACATGGGTATCCATATCCCGCTGTTGGTTATTGGCCGGAAAGTTGTCTCGGTCATGTCTGCATGGTTCCCGAACCCGTAGGGTCTACACACTTAAGGTTCGGTGACGCTAGGGTTATAGGGAATAGATATACGTGGTTACCGAATGTTGTTCGGAGTCCCGGATGAGATCTCGGACATCACGAGGAGTTCCGGAATGGTCCGGAGGTAAAGATTTATATATGGGAAGTCCTGTTTTGGTCACCGGAAAATTTTCGGGTGCTATTGGTAACGTACCGGGACCACCGGGAGGGTCCCAGGGGTCCACCTGGTGGGGCCAACGGCCCCAGAGGGCTGCGTAGGCCAAGTGTGGGATGGTACCAGCCCCAGGTGGGCTGGTGCGCCCCCCACCAAGGCCCAAGGCGCAGGAAGAGTGGGAGGGGGCAAACCCTAGGTCCAGATGGGCCTTAAGGCCCACCCTAGGGCGCCCCCTCTCTTCCCCCCCTTGGCCGCACCATAGATGGGTGATGACCCACAAGTATAGGGGATCTATCGTAGTCCTTTCGATAAGTAAGAGTGTCGAACCCAACGAGGAGCAGAAGGAAATGATAAGCGGTTTTCAGCAAGGTATTCTCTGCAAGTACTGAAATAAGTGGTAATAGATAGTTTTGTGATAAGATAAATTGTAGCGAGCAACAAGTAACAAAAGTAAATAAAGTGCAGCAAGGTGGACCAACCCTTTTTGTAGCAAAGGACAAGCCTGGACAAACTTTTATAATAGGAAAAGCGCTCTCGAGGACACATGGGAATATCGTCAAGCTAGTTTTCATCACGCTCATATGATTCACGTTCGGTACTTTGATAACTTGATATGTGGGTGGACCGGTGCTTGGGTACTGCCCTTACTTGGACAAGCACCCCACTTATGATTAACCTCTATTGCAAGCATCCGCAACTACAACAAAAGTATTAAGGTAAACCTAACCATAGCATGAAACATATGTATCCAAATCAGCCCCTTACGAAGCAACACATAAACTAGGGTTTAAGCTTCTGTCACTCTAGCAACCCATCATCTACTTATTACTTCCCAATGCCTTCCTCTAGGCCCAAATAATGGTTAAGTGTTATGTAGTCGATGTTCACATAACACCACTAGAGGCTAGACAACATACATCTCATCAAAATATCGAACGAATACCAAATTCACATGACTGCTAATAGCAAGACTTCTCCCTTGTCCTCAGGAACAAACGTAATTACTCACAAAGCATATTCATGTTCATAATCAAAGGGGTAATGATGTGCATAAAGGATCTGAACATATGATCTTCCACCAAATAAACCAACTAGCATCAACTACAAGGAGTAATCAATACTACTAGCAAACTACTAGCACCAATCTCGGACTTGGAGACAAGAATTGGATACAAGAGATGAACTAGGGTTTGGAGATGAGATGGTGCTGGTGAAGATATTGATGGAGATTGCCCTCTCCCGATGAGAGGAGCGTTGGTGATGATGATGATGATGATTTCCCCCTCCCGGAGGGAAGTGTCCCCGGCAGAACAGCTCTGCCAGAGCCCTAGATTGGTTCCGCCAAGGTTCTGCCTCGTGGCGGCGGAGTCTCATCCCGAAAGGTTCTCCCTTATTTTTTTTCTCATCGAAAGACTTCATATAGGAGAAGATGGGAGTCGGAGAGCCACCAGGGGGCCCATGAGTCATCAGTGTATGTGAACCTTTATTATGCAGTCCGTCACTTTTATTGCGTCCACAACAAGTTCGTACGAAGCTTATTTCTCTGCACTAATAAGTCATGCATATTTAGAGAGCAATTTTTATTGCTTGCACCGATGACAACTTACTTGAAGGATCTTACTCAATTCATAGGTAGATATGGTGGACTCTCATGGAAAAACTGGTTTAAGGGTATTTGGAAGCACAAGTAGTATTTCTACTTGGTGCTAAGAATTTGGCTAGCATGAGGGGGAAAGGCAAGCTCAACACGGTAGAGGATCCATGACAACATACTTTATCGCGGATGTAAGAAAACATAACTCATTATGTTGTCTTCCTTGTCCAACCTCAACTCTTTAGCATGTCATATTTTAATGAGTGCTCCCAATCATAAAATATGTCAATGATAATATATCTATATGTGAAACCTCTCTTTCCTTATTACTTCCTATTAATTGCAACGATGACCAAAGCTATATTTGCCAACTCCCAACAACTTTTAATCATCATACTCTCTCTATGTGAAGTCATTACTTTCACTAAGATCAATATGAACTCTTTGATTCTTTTTATTCTTTTTCTTCTAATCACCCAAGATCATGGCAAAATAATCAAGCCCTTGACTCAACACTAATCTTTATTATATAGCTCACGGACTCGATTACAAAGAAGGATCATAAAGCAAAACTCAAAACTAGATCATGCCAAGACTTTATTCTACTAAATCAAGATACTACTAATAGGATCGAACTAAGAAATACGGTAAAGATAGGAGTTGTGATGGTGATACGATACCAGGGCACGTCCCCCAAGCTTGGCAGTTGCCAAGGGGAGTGCCCATACCCATGTGATTATGTCTTCGGAGGTGATGGAGGTGGTGATGATGACGGTGGATAATCGCACAACGAGCGTAAAAGTTCCTCCAACTTGCGGATAATGCCCTTGAGCCCAGCAATATGATCCTTCAACAAAATATTCTCCTGTGTGAGATACTTGTTCTGTATACGGGCTAGCTCAATCATCTTGAAGGCTTCAATCTCTATTGGAGTGAAAAGGTTAGGTAAAGGTTGAGGGATGTTTTCTTCTTTCACCACCGGAGCTGGCACCTCCATGACCTTCTTAATCCCTTCATCCTTGTTGATCCCTTCTGGTTCCTCTCTTTTCAACTCTATCTTCCATAGCCAAGCATCCTTGTCTTCGTTGTTGGAGGAGGGAGAAGTCATGGTGCTTTAAATCTGTAACGGAAATAGCTCAAAACGAAAACAGAGGGTATTTGCGTGATACGAGAGTCAAAACCTCCGGGAGTATATATAATGAATTTTTACCGACCAAAATACGTAACGTGCAGGGAAACGGAGTCCGGAGGGCACACGAGGTGCTCACGAGGTAGGGGGGGCGCCCAGGGGGGTAGGGCGCGCCCTCCACCCTCGTGGAGGCCTCGTGTCCTCCCCGGACTGCTACTTATTTTTCTATTTTTCTAAATATTCCAAAACAGAGAAATATTGCTTTAAAAATTGTCTTGGAGTCGGTTTACTTACCGTACCACATACTTATTCCTTTTCAGAGTCTGAAACAGGCTGGAAAGTGTCCCTTATGTATTCCTCCGGGGTTACGGTTTCAATAATATTGGTTTCAACATTTATAGGATTACCTGAGATATAATGTTTGATCCTTTGACCGTTTACCACCTTCGGATTTGTGCCCGCGAAGTTGTTGATTTTTATGGAACCGGAATGATAGACCTCCTTGATAACGTAGGGACCTTCCCATTTAGAGAGAAGTTTTCCTGCAAAAATTCTTAAATGAGAGTTGTATAGCAATACATAATCACCTACATTAAACTCACGCTTTTTTATCCTTTTGTCATGCCATCTTTTAACCTTTTCTTTAAACAACTTGGCATTTTCATAAGCTTGGGTTCTCCATTCATCAAGTGAGCTAATATCAAATAACCTCTTCTCACCGGCAAGTTTGAAATCATAGTTGAGCTCTTTAATAGCCCAGTATGCCTTGTGTTCTAGTTCGAGGGGTAAGTGACAAGCTTTTCCATAAACCATTTTATACAGAGACATACCCATAGGATTTTTATATGCAGTTCTATAGGCCCATTAATTTGAGCTCTCTATTGCTCAACTCTACTTGACCACTAGACTGCGGGTGATAAGGAGATGCAATCCTATGATTAACGTCATATTTAGCTAGCATCTTACGGAAAGCACCATGAATAAAGTGTGAACCACCATCAGTCATTAAATATATGGGGACTCCAAACCTCGGAAAAATAACTTCCTTAAGCATTTTAATAGAAGTGTTATGATCAGCACTACTAGTTGGAATAGCTTCTACCCACTTAGTAACGTAATCAACAGCAACTAAAATATGAGTATATCCATTAGAGGTAGGAAAAGGTCCCATATAATCAAGGGTCATTTGCATTTCTGCCCCTAACTCGAACCACCTACTCAGATTTGCCCCTAATTTCAAAGCATGCTCAAATTTGCCCCTCCGCCGTTAAGTCACTACTCAGAAATGCCCTTCCATCCAGTCAAAGGCCTTTGACCGTCAGAGGCCCATGTGTACTGTAGCAGATGGAAAGTGCTACAGTATTGGACGGAAAGTGCTACGGTACTGTATGGAAGGGCATTTCTAAGTATTGACTTAACAGCGGAGGGGCAAATTTGAGCATGCTTCAAAATTAGGGGCAAATCTGAGTAGTGGGTTCGAGTTAGGGGCACAGATGTAAATGTCCCTATAATCAAAGCCCCAAACATCAAATGGTTCAATAACAAGTGAATAATTCATAGGCATTTCTTGACGTCTACTAATATTACCAATTCTTTGACATTCATCGCAAGACAAAACAAACTTACGGGCATCCTTGAAGAGAGTAGGCCAATAAAACCCAGATTGCAATACCTTATGTGCAGTTCTATCTCTAGCATGGTGTCCTCCATAAGCTTCGGAGTGACACTTGCATAGGATCTGTTCCCGTTCATGCTCAGGTACACAATGTCTAATGACACCATCTACTCCTTCTTTATAAAGATGTGGGTCATCCCAAAAGTAATGTCGCAAGTCATAGAAAAACTTTTTCTTTTGTTGGTATGTGAAGCTAGGTGGTATAAATTTAGCGACAATATAATTAGCATAATCAGCATACCAAGGAGTGCTACGAGAAGTGCTTATGACATTTATTTGTTCATCAGGAAAGCTATCATCAATAGGTAGTGGGTCATCAAGAACATTCTCTAACCTAGACAAGTTGTCTGCAACGGGGTTCTCAGCTCCTTTTCTATCAACAATATGTAAATCAAATTCTTGTAGCAGAAGAACCCATCTAATGAGTCTAGGTTTTGCATCCTTCTTTTCCATAAGATATTTAATAACAGCATGATCAGTGTGAATAGTTACTTTAGAATCAACAATATAAGGTCTAAACTTATCACAAGCAAACACAACTGCTAAAAGTTCCTTTTCGGTAGTAGCATAATTTCTTTGAGCACTGTCTAGAGTCTTACTAGCATAATGGATAACATTTAATTTCTTATCAACTCAAGCAAACACAACTGCTAAAAGTTCCTTTTCGGTAGTAGCATAATTTCTTTGAGCACTGTCTAGAGTCTTACTAGCATAATGGATAACATTTAATTTCTTATCAACTCTTTGCCCTAGAACAACACCTACAGCATAATCACTAGCATCACACATAATTTCAAAGGGTAAATTCCAATCAGGTGGTTGAACAACAGGTGCAGAGACTAATGCTTTCTTAAGTATTTCAAATGCTTCCACACAATCATCATCAAAGACAAATGGTACATCTTTTTGTAATAAATTAGTCGGAGGCCGAGAGATTTTTGAGAAGTCCTTAATGAACCTCCTATAAAATCCGGCATGACCAAGGAAACTTCTTATACCTTTGATGTCCTTGGGACATGGCATCTTTTCAATAGCATCAACCTTGGCTTTATCAACTTCAATACCTCTTTCAGAAACTTTGTGCCCCAAGACAATACCTTCATTAACCATAAAGTGGCACTTTTCCCAATTCAAGACAAGATTAGTTTCTTCACATCTCTGCAAAACTCGATCAAGATTGCTTAAGCAATCATCAAAAGAGGAACCATAGACGGAAAAATCGTCCATGAAAACCTCACAAATTTTTTCACAAAAGTCAGAGAATATAGCCATCATGCATCTTTGAAAGGTAGCAGGTGCATTACATAAACCAAAAGGCATACATCTATAAGCAAAAGTACCAAAAGGGCATGTAAAAGTAGTCTTTGATTGACCTTTAGCTGACACAGGTATTTGAGAGAAACCAGAATAACCATCTAGAAAGCAATAGTGTGTATGTTTGCATAATCTTTCTAGCATTTGATCAATAAAAAGTAAGGGGTAATGATCTTTCTTAGTAGCCTTATTTAACTTACAGAAATCAATTACCATCCTATAACCTGTGATAATTCTTTGCGGAATCAACTCATCTTTATCATTAGGGACAACAGTAATACCTCCCTTCTTAGGGACACAATGGACAGGACTTACCCACTGACTATCAACAACGGGATAAATTATACCTGCCTCCAGAAGCTTGAGTATTTCTTTTCTTACCACTTCTTTCATTTTAGGATTCAAACGTCGTTGAGGATCACAAACTGGTTTGGCATCTGCTTCCAAATTTATTTTATGTTGGCATAGAGTGGGACTGATGCCCTTAAGATCATCCAGAGTATATCCAATAGCGGCACGGTGCTTCTTCAGAGTTTTCAATAATCTTTCTTCTTCATGCTCTGAAAGGTTAGCACTAATAATGACAGGATATATTTTCTTTTCATCAAGATAAGCATATTTAAGATTATCAGGCAACAGTTTAAGCTCGAACACGGGATCACCCTTGGGTGGAGGAGGATCCCCTAGGATTTCAACTGGCAATTATGTTACAGAATTGGTTCCTGTTTAAAGAATACTTCGTCTATTTCCCTTCTTTCATTCATGAACATATCATTTTCATGGTCTAGCAAATACTGTTCTAAAGGATCACTAGGAGGTACAACAATAGAGGCAAGACCAATAATTTCATCCTTACTAGGCGATTCTTCCCCACGATGTTGTTTACTAAATTTAGAGAAATTAAACTCATGAACCATATCATCCAAGCCAATAGTAACAACATTCTTTTTGCAATCTATCTTAGCATTAACAGTATTCAAGAAGGGTCTACCAAATATAATGGGACAAAAGCTATCTTGTGGAGAACCAAGAACAAGAAAATCAGCGGGATATTTGGTTTTTCCACACAAGACTTCAACATCTCTAACAATTCCCACTGGAGAAATAGTATCTCTATTGGCAAGTTTAATTGTAACATCAATATCTTCTAACTCAGCAGGTGCAATATCATGCATAATTTCTTTGTATAAGTCAATGGGTATAGCACTAGCACTAGCACCCATATCACACAAGCCATGATAACAATGATCTCCTATTTTAACAGAAATAACAGGCAGCCTACCACAAGTCTATGTTTATCTTTATCACAAGGTTTAGCAATTCTGGCAGTTTCACCACAGAATTGAATAACATGCCCATCAATATTGTCAGACAAGAGATCTTTAACAATAGCAATATTAGGTTCTACTTTGACTTACTCAGGAGGTGTATAAGTTCTAATATTGCTTTTACGAACAACAATTGAAGCTTTATCATGATCCTTCATTCTAACAAGGAAAGGTGGTTTCTCAACATAAGAAGTGGGAACAATAGGATCATTATAAGTGACAATCTTTTCTTCAACTTTAATAGGTGCAGCTACTTTTACTTCTATGGGAGGATGATATTTAGACCACTTCTGCTTGGGGAGATCAACATAAGTAGCAAAAGATTCACAGAAAGAAGCTACTATCTCAGAGTCAAGTCCATATTTAGTGCTAAACCTATGGAAAATATCGGTATCCATAAAAGATTTAACACAATCAAACTTAAGTGTCATACCTGACTCCTTACCTTCGTCGAGGTCGCAATCTTCAGAGTTGTGTTTAATTCTATCCAATAAATTCCATCTGAATTCAATAGTCTTCATCATAAAAGAGCCAGCACAAGAAGTATCGAGCATGGTGCGATTGTTATCAGAAAGCCGAGCATAAAAACTTTGCATAATCACTTCTCTTGCGAGCTCATGATTGGGGCATGAATATAACATTGATTTAAGCCTCCCCAAGCTTGAGCGATGCTTTCTCCTTCGCGAGGCCAAAAATTATATATATAATTGCGATCACGATGAACAAGATGCATAGGGTAATACTTTTGATGAAATTCCAACTTCAATCTTTTATAGTTCCAGGATCTCATATCATCACATAGCCTATACCATGTCAATGCGTCTCCCTTCAAAGATAAAGGGAAAGCCTTCTTCTTAACAACATCATCGGGTATACCTACAAGCTTAAATAGTCCACAAACATCATCCACATAGCGTAGATGTTCGTCAGGATGCTTTGTTCCATCTCCTGTAAGAGTGTTAGCTAGCAGTTTTTCCATCAAACCCAAAGGAATCTCAAAAGGAGTTTCATTTTCAATAGGTTCAGTAGGTTGAGTAGGTTGAGGAGCAACTCTTTGCTCTACTGGACGGGGTGAAGATACCCCGAACAAGCCCCTCAGACAATTACTTTCCATAGTAACAAGTGACAGAAAATTTCAGCACACTAAATAAATTTTTCCTTACCAAATTCCACCTACCAAAGGCGCTTCACTCCCCGGCAACGGCACCAGAAAAGAGTCTTAATGACCCACAAGTATAGGGGATCTATCGTAGTCCTTTCGATAAGTAAGAGTGTCGAACCCAACGAGGAGCAGAAGGAAATGATAAGCGGTTTTCAGCAAGGTATTCTCTGCAAGTACTGAAATAAGTGGTAACAGATAGTTTTGTGATAAGATAAATTGTAGCGAGCAACAAGTAACAAAAGTAAATAAAGTGCAGCAAGGTGGCCCAATCCTTTTTGAAGCAAAGGACAAGCCTGGACAAACTCTTATAATAGGAAAAGCGCTCCCGAGGACACATGGGAATATCGTCAAGCTAGTTTTCATCACGCTCATATGATTCGCGTTCGGTAATTTGATAATTTGATATGTGGGTGGACCGGTGCTTGGGTACTGCCCTTACTTGGACAAGCATCCCACTTATGATTAACCTTTATTACAAGCATCTGCAACTACAACAAAAGTATTAAGGTAAACCTAACTATAGCATGAAACATATGTATCCAAATCAGCCCCTTACGAAGCAACACATAAACTAGGGTTTAAGCTTCTGTCACTCTAACAACCCATCATCTACTTATTACTTCCCAATGCCTTCCTCTAGGACCAAATAATGGTGAAGTGTTATATAGTCGACGTTCACATAACACCACTAGAGGCTAGACAACATACATCTCATCAAAATATCGAACGAATACCAAATTCACATGACTACTTATAGCAAGACTTCTCCCTTGTCCTCAGGAACAAACGTAATTACTCACAAAGTATATTCATGTTCACAATCAGAGGGGTAATGATGTGCATAAAGGATCTGAACATATGATCTTCCACCAAATAAACCAACTAGCATCAACTACAAGGAGTAATCAATACTACTAGCAAACTACTAACACCAATCCCGGACTTGGAGACAAGAATTGGATACAAGAGATGAACTAGGGTTTGGAGATGAGATGGTGCTGGTGAAGATGTTGATGGAGATTGCCCTCTCCCAATGAGAGGAGCGTTGGTGATGATGATGATGATGATTTCCCCCTCCCGGAGGGAAGTGTCCCCGGCAGAACAGCTCTGCCAGAGCCCTAGATTGGTTCCGCCAAGGTTCCGCCTCGTGGCGGCGGAGTCTCGTCCCGAAAGGTTCTCCCTTATTTTTTTCTCATCGAAAGACTTCATATAGGAGAAGATGGACGTCGGAGAGCCACCAGGGGGCCCACGAGGTAGGGGGCGCGCCCAGGGGGGCGCCCCCACCCTCGTGAGCAGGGTGTGGGCCCCCTGTCCTTCATCTTTGGCGACGATTTTTCTTTATTTATTTCAAGGTATTCCGTGGAGTTTCAGGACTTTTGGAGTTGCGTAGAATAGGCATCCAATATTTGCTCCTTTTCCAGCCTAGAATTCCAGCTGCCGACATTCTCCCTCTTCATGTAAACCTTGTAAAATAAGAGAGAATAGCCATAAGTATTGTGACATAACATGAAATAGCAGCCCATAATGCAATAAATATTGTCATAAAAGCATGATGCAAAATGGACGTATCAATGGGTTTTGGGGGGCTGCCGCTACCCCTAGGGAGGGAACCCTAGATGGGGCGCAGCCCCTCCCCTTCCCCTATATATACTTGAGGTATTGGGGGCTGCAAAACACACGAGATGAACTCTCCCAAGGCGCAGCCCTACCTCTCCCTCCTCGTCTCTTGCGGTGCTTGGCGAAGCCCTGCTGGAGTGCCATGCTCCTCCATCACCACCATGCCGTTGTGCTACTGCTGGACGTAGTCTTCCCCAACCTCTCCCTCTCTCCTTGTTGGATCAAGGCACGGGAGACGTCACCGGGCTACTCGTGTGTTGAACGCGGAGGTGCCGTCCGTTCGGCACTAGGATCTTTGGTGATTTGGATCACGACGAGTACGACTCCCTCAACCCCGTTCTCTTGAACGCTTCCGCTCGCGATCTACAAGGGTATGTAGATGCACTCCTTTCTCTCGTTGCTAGTTTCTCCATAGATAGATCTTAGTGACTCATAGGAAAATTTTGAATTTCTACTACGTTCCCCAACAGGTAGGCACAACTGGCAACACGTGGCACCTGCCGCCACGCCTGGAGGCGGCTGCCCGGGTATAACATGTTTTGTGCAGCGCTTCTCGCCGGGACAGAACGGGCCAGGCCAGGTGAGCCCTACCGCCACTCGAGGAGGCGGCCAGCCCTACAGCTGCCGCCCGCATGCCGACAGCACCTGATGCACGCCAGACGAGATGGCAGGCCACTCCGCCACTCCTTCAGGCGGCCGCACTGTAGCTGTTGTTGCATGCCCGATAGCGTTTGTTGTGGCAGACAACGATGACTCCCATGCGTGGATGAAGCTAATTTCCGCGGGCGGGAACCCAATGTTGTTTCTTCTATATTTTGTGCCCACTAATTCGTATTTCCTCGGGAATCACTCACTCCGCTAGCTTTTGCTTCAGCGGACGCGGTCGTATCAGTCACTCAGTGTTGCTTTTGCTTCAGTGGACGCGACCGCATCAGCGTGGATATTTTCCTTTTCCATCACCAGCTTCTTCTGTTGCCTTGACCTCACGAGCCCTTTCTTTCTTTAGGCGGGAATCACACACTGCTTTTGATCGGTGTCATATGCATAGAAAGTAGTGGCAATTATCAAACAGTGGGCGGCACCGCAGCGGAATCAGTGCGAGAAACGATTCCCGCCGAACGGCATGCGAACCAGGCAGAGTAGAGTGGATAGTATACGCAGAGAAACAAAGAGAGTGCAGAGGAGCACCGCAGAGTGTGGGCACAAGGCGTCAAAAATTCACCTACCGTACAACATCGGATTCCCGCCCGTGAGGTGCGCCACCCCTCTGTTGGTGCGCCGAGCTAGAGGACGCACCATGGTGTCGTCCAGCGCAAACATGGCGCGGCGTGCCTGCCATGCGAGGCAGCGGACGCGGGAGGCGGCGACAACCCTAGAAATGGTGGACGTTGGTGAGGCGGAGTCACATTCTTCGGCGCCCCGTATGGTGCACCAGTGCGGTCGCGGCAACCGCGTCGTGGTGGACGTCGCCGGCTCCTCACAGGACGTATCCATCATCGATCTGTCGTCAACCGGCACCATCAGGGATCCAGGGAGTAGGGATGGGAGATGGCGGTGCCTTGAGTCCCGTGAGCCGGCTCGTGTCCCATGTCCTACTCTACCTCGTCGACGACCGGACGAACATTCTACGGAGCGCAACCGCCGCCGGGCATGGGCATGGCGGAGCCGGACGAGCTCCGCTTAATACTAGGTTTATGTTGCATGTAATAATATGGATTTGAGGTTTTCAATTTGAGATATCCGGTTATAGAATGGATTATTTGAGGCTTGATCGGACACTGTCGGCGGACGTGCACGGACGCGTTCGCGGGCGTTTGAAGGATCGAATTTGCCAAGTCAACCGTAGATGCTCTAAGACCGCACACAAACTATTTATCTTCATGTTGTGACAGTAACAACAGCCATGATAAATTACCGACCTTTAACAACGGCAACACTTGCAACAACAAAACTTCTCTGCTTAACATTTGCAACATGAAAAAAAAGCATTTGCGACATACTCCCTCGGTTCCTAAATATTTGTCTTTTTAGAGATCTAAAATGGACTACTACATACGGATGTATATAGACATATTTTAGAGTGTAGGTACACTCATTTTGCTCCGTATGTAGTCACTTATTGAAATCTCTAGAAAGACAAATATTTAAGAACGGAGGGAGTAAAATTTATCTGCTATCAGTAATTAGCAACAAACATAGGGTGAGAACCGACGCTTGCAAGTTGCAACAATCTACTCCATACGGTACCCCGTACTGTTTGGCCTCGCACACGAGCCGACGAGAATGGAGGAGACATGCGCGTGCGTGCACCGTGCGCCGTGCACGGCCACTAGCTCACCCCATCCACGCGCCACCGGGGGTCCGCTCGGCCACCGGCACCATCGACGAGCTCCGCGTCCTCCGAGGAGCCGAACACGAACCGCGCCCACTCCCTCGCCCGAGCCTCCACCTGCGCCTCCGCCTCGCGCGCGCCCCCGCCCGCCGACGCCGACGCGATCACCGCGGCCACGCCCACGACGACGAGCAGGGGGGCCAGCAGGGACACCAGCTCCGCCGCGCCCTCCGGGATCATCCTGCGCGCGCCGACGGGAGAAGCCGCCGCCTGCTAGCTCCGAACGAACCTATGCGCGTCGGGGAATGGCGGGTGTGCAGGCATCATGCAGCGTGGTGCGTATATAGGGGCGCCGCGCCGCCTCGCGGTAGCTGGCTGGCTGGCTGCTGCTTTCTCGTGCAGCGCAACCGCCAACCAGCAGCCATGCATCGTGTGAGCGCGGACGCAAAGGCCTCGGAGGTCATTTTGCTTTCGGGCCATGAAACGCTTAAAGCTACGGAAGAACTGTACTGGGACTGGGACTGGGAGGAAGAAGAGGATTTGTTGGTGTACACTCTGCTCTGCCTGATAGCTTTATGGTTCCCTGTCTCCGTGGGAATTCCAGTCCCGGCGCTCGTCTCGTGGGGTTGTGGTTGGTTGGGGATCCGGCGGTTGAGCCCGCTCCACAGCAGCCAGCGCCTCCCCTTTGGGCTTAGGAATAGGAGCAAGCTGAATCTAAGACCGTCTCAAGCTTCTTATCAAATCTTGCAGTTTAAAAATATTCACAACTAACCGTTGGTTGAATTGAATCACAACTAACCGTTGGTAAATTATTTTCTACTTTCAACATAAAGCAATTCAAGGGAAGTTCAGTACAGAGCAGAATGAGATATGTAAATAATATAAGCTCAGAATATACATTTTTGTAGGTAGATAGACATGAAGCAGTCAAATCACACAAGTTTGCTTCTTACACACACATCTAAGCAAACCACTGGAGGAGCAAAATCAAAATAAAACAACAATAAAGATAGAAGCATAGCTGAATTTCATCACCACTAATTAACCATTTACATATTCTGATCTCGACGTAGGATTATTCAAGAGATAATTCAGTACATAGTGATCACCAGATAATTTTCTTTTCCAAACCATGGCAGCCAATTTCCTTAACACTATGCTTTCAAGTTTCCACTGAATGTTGTACAAGTTTACTGGCTACTGCAGAGCCCTATAGCTCAAAGAGAGAGCCTTCATTTCTTTCCACGATGTCTCCTTGACAGTCCTACTCAAGAGCTGGTGCTACCTCAGTTGGATTACCTTCAAACACATCGGCGCCCGATGATTCTGACTCTTCCGGGAACTCCTGGGCTTGGGTTGATTCCTTGAAAGCAGGAGTGTCTCTGAAGTCTGATGCCCCATCGTTATATGTAGCCACGGCAACGCCACAAGCAACCAACTGCACAGGTATGAAAAGGAAAATCAGTTCCATCGCATGGGAATTAACATGGTTACATGGATGGATTAATGTGATGATCTAAGTGCATGGGATAACATGGAGAGTTATCTCTACCAAGTCCGCAGCTCGCTCGTCCGCTCCCGCGAGCGGCCAGGCGAAAACCCCAGCCCGCCGCCGCAGCCCCCCTCCACCCCCGCCCCCCTCCCTCGCCGCCGCCAGGGGACGGCGCCGGGCAAAGCCCGCGCGTACGTCGGCGGCGGCGGGGCCCTTCCCCTCCCCGCGAGGCGCCAGGACGGCGCGGGACGGCCGGCTTCGCGGCGGGGCGCGGCCCGACGACGGATCTCCTCGGGTCGGAGGCGCTCTACGGTTGGCTGCAGGGGGAGGCTTCGTCGGGCGATGGGCGGCTGTTTCCGCGGCTTGCGGCGTCGAGCGGCGCGTCCATGCGAGCGGATCTGGTGCGGCGCCCGGGAGATGGCGAGGTGGAGGAAGAGGGCGCCGAGAGGGGTTGCAGTAAAGGAGGAGGAGGGCGCGGGGATGAGGGCCGGTGCAGATCTGGCCGGCGTAGGGCTGGGGAGCGGTCCGACGGTGGCAGTGGCGCGGATCTGGCGCGCTGCCTCCTCGAGGGCCCGAGTTCCACCCCGTGCTGCTCTTGGCCTGGCGCGGAGGTGGGCACCGCGGAGGGCGGCGTCGGCACTGCACCGGGCGGCGAGTGGAGGGCGTCGAGGACACTGATGGGCTGCGCTGGATCTGGGAAGGCTACGCTTGCTGGAGCAGGGAGGCTCCAGCCGTGGTAGATGCGGGATGCGGGGCCCGATCTGGCCTCTGCATGCTCGCCGTGGGGAGGTGGACCATGCCTTCACGGCTTCAACAACAAGGTGCTGCGAGAGACGACATGGACGAGCTCCGTAGGGCTTGAGCGGAGGTGTGCGACGATACGGACGAAAGTCCTGCACAACAAGAGCCGGTGTCGATGGCGCCTGAGGGTGTCATTTTCCTCCTTGGAGGCGCCACCGAGGTGTGTCGGCATCTTCCTCGAGCTTGGTTGGTAGTGTCTCTGGGCGAAAGCCTAGGTCCGGTTGGATCGGCGTGATGACAGCGTCTCCGACGTCGTTCCTCTGTTGGGAGCATCACGTTTTTGAGACACTGCTTGGAGGTTCTATGTGGCGCTCCTCCGGTGCTCGCCGCTGTTTTTGGTGAAGCTCCAGGCGCAATGTACGCCATCGCTGATAAGTCCAAGACGAAGCTTTTTCTAGGACCGACCGAGTTCTGCCATCTGCCTGCACTCTGCTTCAAGGGTGGATGGTGCGTTGACAAAGAAAGTCTTAGTTGGAGCTGCTGCTGTCTTCGGAGGATACCGGCGTTGGTCAAGTGACGCGGCGGTGACGCTTAGCCTAGGACAGGCCCTTTTTGCTTTGTAGTCGCGTTGGCTGTGATGGTAGCTCGGCAGCTAATAGGGCTGTCGTTTTCTTTTTTCTTTGATCTTCGGATCTTCATCATGTTGTTCTTCCGTTGCTTCCCGCTAAATCGAATCAAGCCAGCATTTTGCTAGATCTTTCAAAAAAAAAAACTTATTGAGTGGACATCTGCAACAATAGGTGGTTAAGTTGTCATAATGCCAATGATCAAACACCAGGAATGTATACATAGCAATGTAATCTACTCCCTCCGTCCCATAATATAAGATCTTATTACATCCAATTTACTCACAAATTGGATGTAATAAGGTCTTATATTATGGGACGGTGGGAGTAATAAAGAAGTGATAAATTATCTCTTGTTAAACAGTCAGCAAATGTAAATAAATAGCTTCATGAGGAATGTGTAACAGCTCCCGGATGCCCCTACACAGTACCAGTAGAGAGTTCAACGTTTTCTCCAATCTACGCACAGTACCAGTAGAGTTCTAGCTTCTAGGCATTGGAAAGGATATACTCTTTTGGTTCAGATGAGGAAAATAATTCAGTAGCTCAGTGTACTACAAAGAGTGTTTACAACATGAACATGGAGCCCTCGCTGCTTGCAACTAGTATTATAATGATTTAGCAAATAATTACTCGCGATCTAAGCAATTTTAATGCCAGTCCCAGCTTGCCGAATTCAAGGGATTCCTTCATGCTGACTTCCACTTCCTTATGTGGAAAACATTTCAAAGTAGAGCTATTCGACTGCAAACCAAATTTCTCTGGCGCCGACATCTCAAGAAAAACTGAATATTTTCCTTTGAGAAACTATCAAACTATACAGATCCTACGTCACAGAACTAATGGAGGAGGAGGAGGAGAGGGTGCTCACAGAGAAGAAGACGCCGAAGGCCCACATGTACTGCACGAAGAAGCCGAGGACTTCCATGTTGGGCCCCTCCCAGAAGTCGGGCTTCTCCGGGTCCGGCAGGTACGGCATGGGCTCCGTCGACACCTCGAACCCCAGCGGCTCCCCCTCCCACTCCACGCCCTCCCACGCCGGGCCGGTGTCCTCGTCGGCGTCGGGCGTCTCGACGCCGCCGCGGCGCTTCTTGCCGCCGCGCTCCTCGAGGCGCCGCTGCGTGCGGGACGAGACGCCGGTCCGGCGCGCGAGCGCCACGTGCAGCGCGGCGCGGCGGCCCGGGAGTGGGGCGGCGGGCGGGAGGCGACGGCGGGCGGCGGTGGCCGCACCGAATGGCGTGGGTGAACTGAGGAGAGACATGCGGCCTGGTGGAGCTGGAGGCGGCAGTGGCTCTGCGCGACTGTGCGCGCGCGGGGATGTGAGGTGCTGACCGAGAGCTGAGAGAGGTCACGTGGAGAGCCCGGAGCGGGGAAGCTCTGTGTGGGAGAAGATGAGATAAGATTTTTTTCCCCCTCTTCCCTTTTGTTTTTCAGTTAAGTGATTAAGTGAAGGCTTTACAGGTGCACATAGGCCATTAGGGCATGTACAATGGTGCTATCTTAGAAGTGCCACGTAGGATAGATGATGAGGTGGAGGAGAGAGGACACATAAGAAAAGGCTTGTCTTCTCTTATTTAAGAGAAGACAAGAGGTGATCTCTTATTACAATATGTCTCACCACATTTTTAGGAATTACTAGCTATTGAAGATAAGGCTAAGAGATGACCCATTGTAGACAAAAAAATTTGTTATCTCTAAATCACATGCAAGACTTAAGATAAGACTATCTTATCAACCATTGTACATGCCCTTATATTTTTACCCCGTATGGTTGCATCAATTAATTCAGATTGAAGGGATTATATTTTCTTTCTTTCTATTTTGCGTTCAGTAACTAGTATTTTTTTTGTAACAAGAGGGAGGTTCACGAGGCGCCAAGATCAAAGTACAAATTACAACATGAATAACAACACCTGGGCAAACCAACTATGGGAATGCGGCTAAAGTTGGACAAGCGGTTTGTCTATGAGCTAGTTTGATGCATGAAACAGGTTTCATGCTTATGTTTAGAACCCGATGAGCATAGTCGTGCACAACTCCATTGAGATCCCTTTTGATAGGAAAGCTTAAGGGGTTGAACTGTGTGGAGGTTCAAAAGAACGCAAGAAGGTGTTCCCTAATGTCCCAACGAGTACGAGCAGAATTGTTATTCTTGACGGCAACAGATTTGGCCAAAGATAGGTTGTCTGTAAAAAAAAGTAGGCCTCTGAATGTTGAGTTCTCTAACAATGACTACAAGTCTACAACTAGATGCAATGCTCCAGCTTCAGCCACAAGCGGTGGAGAAGCTTGAGGCATTGTGGCTTCAACCATTATACTGCATGAGACTTCTTTATCATGAATTTGAATATAAAGGCCTAATCTTATTGTTGGAAGGTGCAACCTTCCAACGACCTTGGAGCTCTTCCAAGAAGCATCTGAAAAGATCTTTGGCCTCACAATAAGATCTATAGAAATAAAGCAGCGTTGGGAAGGCAAAGCACGGTTAGAGTCATTGGAGTTATTTTCTATCAAGTGGTTAGTCCTTCTCATCAGAGTAAGTGTTGCAGGCAGTGATTGCATTCTCCATCTAATGTACCTAGTGGGGGGAGAAACTTTTCCTGTAGAAAAGACGATCATTTTCTAGCCTTCCAAAGGCACCGTAAGAAAGTAAACAAGTTTTCACATAGTTGTATGGGTGGTTCATAAAAATTAAATGTTTTCACTTAAGAAAAGTATTTACACGTGCACATAGGTCATTTTTGTTTTACCCCATATAGAGGGGCAGGATTAGCTTTTTTTTCTTTCTATTTTGTGTTCAACAACTAGTTTATTTATTTATTTTAACAAGAGGGAGGTGCACGAGGCGTCAAATTCAATCAAAGATAGATCAAGTACAAGTTACAACATGAATAACAACACTTGGACAAACCAACTATGGGAATGCGTCTAAAGTTGGACAAGTGGTTTGCCTATGAGCTAGTTTGATGCACGAAACAGGTTCCGCACTTATGTTTAGAACCCGATGAGCATAGTCGTGCACAACTCCATTGAGATCCCTTTTGATATGAAAGATTAAGGGGTTGAATTGTGTGGAGTTGCAAAAGAACGCAAGAAGGTGCTCCCTAATGTCCCAACGAGTACGAGCAGGATTGTTATCCTTGGCAGCAACAACTTTGACCAAAGATAGGTTGTCCGTATGAAAAGTAGGTCTCTGAATGTTGACCTTCCTAGCAATGACTGCAACTAGATGCAATGCTCCAGCTTCAGCCACTAGCGGAGAAGAAGTTTGATCCATTGTGGCTTCAACCATTATACTACATGAGACTTCTTTATCACGGATTTGAATATAAAGGCCTAATCTTATTGCTTGAAGGTGCAACCTTCCTACGACCTTGGAGCTCTTCCAAGAAGTGTCCAAAAAGACCTTTGGCCTCACAATAAGATCTGTAGAAATAGAGCAACATTGGGTACGTAGAGCAGGGTTAGAGTCATTAGAGCTTATTTTCTATCAAGCGGTTGGTCCAGCTCATCAGAGTAAGTGTTGCAGACAGTAATTGCATTCTCCATCTAATGTACCCAGTGGGAGAGAATTTTTCCTGTAGAAAAGACGATCATTTTCCGGCCTTCCAAAGGCACCATAAGAAAGTAAATAAGTTTCCACATAGTTGTAGGGGTGGTTCATAAAAAGTAAATGTTGAATTATGATTGTCCTATTGTCATGATTGAATGCAAAGGTACCAAACCTTAAAATACCAAAGGCTACAAAACTAGGCTACATTAGCAAAAAAACATACAAGGAAGATGAGCATATCATCGGCCACGCCTGCAACAAGTTTAGTTTATATGAACTATGTACATGCCTGCTCTAAGCCCATTGGGGATAGGTTTCCTTAATAGCCTCCAAGCAAAGGTTTGAATTCTTGACGCCAAAAGCTTTTGCTTCCAGGCCTGCTTAAGAAGATTTTTTACCTGTGAAGAAATTTGTCTTTGTTGGTTGTTGGGGAGATTTCTGGATTGTCTTCAAGTAAAGTTTGCAAGTGCTCTTTGAATTGCATTGGCAAGAAGGGGTCAAATCCCAACACAAAATATCACTACCATTGTCCTAGAAATTATGACTTTGAAAGTGCATCTAATTTCATTGGTGGATTTTGGTAATTAATGTCAACATATCTCAAGGAACTAATGCCTCATACAAATTATTTCAGGAAAAGTTCCTTGTGGGTGCAACAAAGGAATAAAAGGTGACCCCTGCAAATTGCATCAAGACAAGTGTTGGCCAAGTCTAAGGACGTCATTTTAGTGGTACAAGATCACATTGACTCCATAGGCAATGACATTACTATCAAAATGGGATGAAGATGTTGTGATCAGTTTAGTTCTCCATGTGCTTAAAGACCAAACTTCAAAATCCTCAAATTCCTTCAAAGATTCCTCCGCTATATCTACCTAGTTCCATTCACTTCGGAGCTTCGAAGATCTTCCAGTCGGAATCGCCGAACTTTTCACTAGATATAGTTGTTGCATAACTCTTTCCATTCAGAGCTTCCAAATGTTAATTTAGAATCATCGAAGCATCTAGAAACCTTTTCTTGACATGCTAGTCGGAATTTTTGAGGAGAAAACCAAAGTGTGTGCCATTGCAGAAGTGTACCTCTCAAAGCCTACGAATGATCTTTGGTCGGACCTTCTAAAACGTCAGAAAGTTGTCTCCTTTATTCACGTAGGAGCTTCTGAGCCGTGTAATAAAGTTGGTAACAATTAGAGTTCTAGCCCCTCCTATTTATGCCCCCGCCTGTTCACTCAAAGCAAACTTCACTCACATCATATGTTCTGAGAGAGAACTTCACCTCCTTATGCTGATTTCAAGGGCTTTCTACTCCAACCATCCAGGTCAATCCTTTGAGATATAATCTCCTCTTGCTTTCTGCTCTTTCCTATCCAATTCAAAAGCCATCTTGAGAGAGTTTGCGTGTTTAGGAGTTTATCTTTTGAAGCACGAAAGCAAGGGATTCATCATCAAGTAATCTCTATCTTGTTACTTTTGGAGGATACGCACCTCCTAGATCGGCTAGGTGCCACTGATGAAGGACTCAATAAGTTTGGAAGGGCACAAAGATCGTCTACTTTGTGAATACCTACCCTAGTGAGGCTAGTCCTTCGTGGGCGTACTTCATTGTGAAATAGGCCGGTTGCTCCTTAGTGAACCCTTCGTTGGTGATAGTCCTTTGTGGACCATTCCTTCCTAGAATCTCACAATCGAAACCCTTATAATCTTAGACCCTTCTTGAGTCAAAGCCTCCATCAACATGGATGTAAGATAGTGTCAACTATCCACCACATGAAAAATCTTTACCGAGCCAACCCTTGTTTGTGTATCTCTAACTCTACTTGTTTACTTTCACTTGCATGTATTTACTTTCCGCTGCTTATACTCTAGCAGGATTATATTGGCATGTATTACTTTCTTTCTGTTGCCTATACTCTAGCAAAATTGCATGTCTGGGTGCTTGATAGAATGTTAGAAAAACCTAAAGTTGACAAAAAAAATCTAAAATTTAAGAGAAGTGTCCATTTTTGGCTCACTAGTCTATTCACCTCCTCTTATCGATTAAAGTGGTATTCAAGCCTTGGTCTCCTTAGCAAGGTGCTCCTTTAATGAATCATTCGTAAGTTGACCTTTTGCTTTGACTTAACCGCCTTGAAGAGTACCACGTCCTCTAGTTATGAGGAATCTTCTTTGTAGAGTTTCTTTTTTTTGGAATACTTTTCATCACAACCCAGCATATGACCGGTTGTTTTTGCTATGGACTATGGCATCAAAAGCCTTTTAATTCAAATTCATATTGGTTTTCACTCCAACTTCTTTTTGTTCTTGCGTTTTTTTTGCATGGTAAAACATGTCTCATTCATATCGTAAAAATCAAAGTATAAGTCACGTAGAGACCGACATTACAAAAGTGAAAAGACAACACAACGTCTCTGAGCTTTACACCAACGCCCGTCACCTGCCTCCGGCACCACCACAGCAGCTACCAAAGGAAAAGAAAATGACAGATCACCTTCTATCTGAGCTCGATGCCGCTCCATCACTGATATGCAGCTTTGTGAATCTCCAAGGTGGCTCACCAAAGGTGAAGCCATTGTCATTGAACGAACCAGTCCGGCGCAACAACCTGGACGTGCCATCGAACTCCAAATCTGTCACCCCACCATGACTAAGACGCCGAAGGAGGAAGCCATACCTACCATCCATCAACCATGAACTTAGCACACGCTCCGTCTTCCAGATGTTGTCGATGCAAACCACAATCTGCATTCGCTTCTGGACTACCTTCCAAACTCCGTGCCGAAGCTGGAGCACATGCCGTCGCAATGGCGGAGCCTGAGGACACAAGTCCACCATCCCCGCTCGAACGTCGAACGGTCTAAAAACCTAAGCTACTAGGGCCCTAGAAGCTACGTCTAAAACGATCCGCACGCGCAGGATCCGGCGACATCCTCACCACCGACAACCAAGAGGTCGCCGGTGGAGGGGAGCGTCCGGAAGATGGCGCCGGAAAAGTTGGATCTCTTGGCGGCGGCGGCGGCGGCTAGTTTCCTCAGTCGATCAGACGGATCTCGACCAGATGCCATTCGAACTTTTTGTTCATGCATTTTGACAATCCCGCTAAACAATTAGGCTCCTGTTTTCTCTTGTACAAGTACGAAGTCAACCATAACATGCATGTACAATTGTTACCAAAAACTACTCTTCTTTCAGGACTCCATGCTCTCGTTTCCTTTCTGATCAACAAGTTGACCGGGCGTGTAATAGGAAGCATAAGAATATCATGATCATACTAGAACCGCCTCTTCGTTTAGAATTACTTTGATATAATCGTACAGTACAAGAGACAGTGCGAAGGGAGAGCATTCACCGCCCCACCAAGGCTAGAAAGCTACGAGAGAAAAACAATAAAACAATGACATCATTAACAGCTCCTGTGCAGAGCTGCAAGCATGATCCTCGATTCAGTTCACCAATCTAGGACAATGTTCCTGGAGAGGAACAGGTTATCGATGTATTCTATAATGGGACTAGATGCATCAATGTATCTCCTCATCTCCTTCTGCACAGAGCAATCTGCAAGCACACAGAGACAGAATTTCATTATTGGTCTACCAACATCCCTAAACAAGTCAAGGTTGTTGACAGAATTTCGTTATTGACCTATCAATCAAACATATATCATCTGATGAAAGCATTGAACTATCACTGAATAAGTTTAAGGTGGGTATTACTGATGGTGATGGATGTCAAATCATTTGCTTACCAGTTTCGTTCAACCTCATTATCAACTGCTCTCTGCTGGGGAGAGTGTACATCCCGGCACCGACCGCCTTCCGGATCGCCCAGCTATGGAACGGGGCGCAAACCTGGCCGTAGGCCGTCGTCGCAGCATCATACAACGAGCCGCCCCTGAAAAATTAGACGCCAGAGAGAGTGTCAGCTGTCGTCCGTCCGTATGTTGGCGGAATCAATGATGATTTTATCAGCAACTGATGAACCACCATTGATTGCTGCACAAAGCATTTTTTGCTGCTGCCAGCAGAGGAGGGCAAGCGACAAATCTGTGCTCTGCTGGAACGAATGAATGAATGAGTGAAGGAAGAAACGTACTCGGTTGCGAGGAACTGCTCGAAGAGGGCCTTGATGAGGCCGAGGCCGAGCCGCACCCGGCGCAGGTTCCGGGAATGGCTGCCCTGCTTCTTCACGGAGTCGTTCTCGACGTCCTTGTCCAGGATGTCGTTCAGCGTCGCGTACTCCTTTGATGCCCCGATGAGGTCGTTCACCTGGACGGTTCACCCGGGCAAGTTGGGTTACATTTCTTTCTTTCTTTCTTTCTGCTACAGGTCGCGGTCGTGGCCGAACAAAAAGAGAATAAAAACGATCGTCGATTGCAGTTTCTTTCTTGCAAACAATCTTGTTGGGGAATCCTGAAAGCCTCCCCAAGTTTGCGTGGTTACTTTCTAATCGCGATGAAAACAATTGTAGGAAGAATATTCGATCAATTGCGAGCGACGCTGCAAAGATGCCATGGCAGGACGGGAGTACAATTTTTTACCAAAGTCAAACGCAAAACAGAGATTCGTTTCGTTTGTACGATTATTATGCATGTAGTACGATTTTTCTATCTCATAGCCATGTGGAATCTCGAGAGATCGAAGGAGCTCCGGATTACCGGAGGGGAAAAACAGGCGAGATCGGTTGGGTTTACCTTGGTGACGTACTCGCTCTCGGCGAACTTGAAGGCGATGCCGAGGGAGCTGAAGAGGACGGAGACGAGGGCGCAGGTGTCGCCGAAGGGCGCGAGGCGGAGCTCGCCGCCGTCGGCCTCCATCCCGCGCGCCAGCTCCTCGAAGGCCTCGGCGACGGCCGTGAGCGGCTGCTCCATGCCCTGCCGCGCGGCCACCACGGCCGCCGCCGCGTCGCACATCTCCTCGGACGGCGCCGGCCTCTGCCCCCTGAACGCCATCATATTACCCTTGACCGATCGATCAATCAACCAACCGCCCCTCCTCCTCCCTCGCTCGCTCTCGCCGGTGGCGCGCGGAGGCCGTTGCTCCTCCTCCTCCTACTCCTCCTGGCCACCCCTCGTCCTCTCTCTCTCTCTCCTCGGCACCGAAGGCGCGGCCCAACAACCGTTAACGGATGGTGGTGGTGGCACGGATGGGCGGGCGGGCGGGCGCGCGAGGCAGAACAGAATGGGCTCACGGAAAATATAGCGAGGTCAGACGCGCCTCCGCAGAGAGGAGGATACCGTCTATGTATAGGAGGAGGGTGGGGTGGGGTGCCGCTGCCGCCGGGAATCTGCCGCGGTGGGAGCAGGATCGGAGGAGGAGAGGGATTTGGAGAGGAAGTGCGAGGCGAAATCGGGGTCCTCTTTTTTCCCTATATAGGCATCGTCCAGGATTTTCGTGGGGGGGCGCACGGGAAAGGGGGGCCGGCCAGGTGGAGTCCTAGACTGAAAACCAGACGGGAGAGAGAGACTGGTCGTGGTCGGTCCGTTGATTGGCGTGTTGGCGGAGTAGAAAAGTGGTAGGAACTCGGACGCGGCGGTGTTTCCTTGTACTCACGGCAACAGCGATATTACTTAAGAATAAAAATAAAATATATTTCAAGAAAAGAATAACTAAAAATATGATACTTAGGCCCTATTCGGAACTTCCCCACTTCGCGGAGTTGGGGGAGCTGGGTTTTGGCAGCTCCGGCAAATTAGGCTAAAATGTGATCTGTTCCGAAAGCGGAGTTAAAGGAGTGAAGAGAAACCGAACGCAGCCTTACTTCGGAATCACTAAAATATGATATTACTACTTTGGAATCGGCACGTTGCTCCTGCACGCGGAAAATGGTTCTTGAAATGTCACAAATATCCCAACAAAATTTTGACGCACTCATAGTCACATCCAAATGCTACCTGTAAATTTTTAGGTAAATGCGAACCAACCTGTGGTTGGATAGTTAGAGAGACTGTGATATCCCCTGCCCACCAGGGTTCAAATCCTGTTGCTCGCATTTATTCCTGGATTTATTTCAGAATATGCGCATTCAGTGAAAGGAAACGTTCCCGCCAACGACGAGGCGCCTACGGTGACCTAGTAAATCTCAAGATGATATGTCGGCTCAGTCTTTCAGAGGTGCTCATAGGGATAGGGTGTGCGTGTGTGCGTTCATAGGGATGAGTGTATGCGCGTGTATATGAGCGCTTGTGTCTGTACTGATATTCAAAAAAATAGGTAAAAGGTTAAGCATTTTGGCCTATGCAAAAAACAAAACAAATCAAACACCAAATGTTACACCCAAATTAGTTTTTTCACGATGGAACACTATTAATCTGTTTCGCATGAAAATTGTTAAGCATGCTTGCGACACTAACAAGAACATCTAAAAAAGTTGGATTTCTTTTTAAAAAAATTGATTTTACTGTTTATACGAGAGCAAATGCACCCGAGAGCCAAAACGCCAGAGTCTATTTTTGGCCGGAAATCCAAAAATGCATCCGGGAGGAACGCCTTTTTTTACCGTCCGATCTTCATGCGCGGATCTTAGCGCGAAGTTGGTGACACGTCAGTTTTTTGTAGTCGTTTGCTAGGACGTCCTCTCGGTGCTAACGGTCAGATTCTTCTCCCCATTGACTTCTTCTCCCCATTGACAACCGCTTCATTCGTCATTCGTCTCATTTGATCCTCTCACTTGATCCTCGATCATTCGTCAACCGCCTCATTCAATTCCCACACTGCTGCGCCATTATAGCCTCCGCACCCCGCAGTCCTGGCGGGATGAGGATCCTCTGACGTACGGCAGCCTGCCGTTCTGTCACTGACATGTGGGCCTTTTGGGAACCTGGCCCACATGTCAGTGGCCCAACGGCACGTAGCGCACGGCAGAGGAGCGTCCTCCGTCCTGGCGATGTGCCCCCACACCACCAACGGGGACACGACCCTCTCCATCCCAATCGACGCTTCTCCTCAAGGTGAACGGCGACGGGCTCGAGCGCATGGAGGTGCCGCCCTCGATGATGCGCCCCCTCCAACAAAGTGACGCGCCTCCTCGAGGTCGATGACGGCGAAGGTGGCGCAATGCTCGAGTTGACGGTCGGGAGGATCCTCGCGCGTAGTGGCGGGCTCAAGCGTGTGGAGGCACATTGTGTCATGGCCTCGCCTCCCGTCCTGCGCCAGCAGGACATAGCCACAGGCCTCCGGCCACGTGTCAGCATGCTGGTTGCATGCGTGCAAGCAACGCCACCTCAGAGAGCAGCACACCGTGGCCGTCACGCTCCAGGCCGGGAACCGGCACCTCGCAGTCCATGATGATCGCACCGTTGCCCGGAGGGTGCTCTGAGTTTTGCAGGAGCTCGAGCTGATAGCGCCGCCACCCAATTCCCTTCTGACACTACTGATTTGGAAAGGGAAGGAGACCTGGAGGAGCTAATGATGTGCGCCCGCCGTTGCAATTTCCTTTCATGGACCGCATACTCTGTGGGAGCTGGTGCGATTACTGCTCTGGCCTTTCCCAGAATGGCTTCATAATGATGAGATGTGCCGTTTTGTGTTCTGGTCTATGGCAACTATAAGGCAAAAAGGAGTTATATATCATGGGCATTTTTGCACTAGATAGAAATTGTTGCATCATATATGAGGACATTTTTGACATGTCCATGATTGCATCGCATAAGTTTTTTTTTTCCTCGAAATCAGTAGATCCAAATGGTTGCATCACTTAAGCTCGGACCTTGTTTAGGCTTAGTTGGTTCATAGGGCCTGAGAATATGAACCTTTTGAAGTATATGTAGATTCTTGAAATTGATCAAGCCCACAGAAAATTTGCACAATATGTTTTTGATATGCCCCTCATGGCAGAAACATTGACACTTAGGCCTATGGCAAGTTTTGCTTAAGCCCAATCCATCTTGTGGTAGACATTGGATTTTATCTTTCTCACATGGCAATTTGTAGACATTTTTCCAATATCTTATGTGATAAAATGCCATGTGTCATGGCAATTGTGTAAATGGCAATTTCTTGTGGGGCTTGATTTGTTTGAGCTGAAGCGAAGTATGTGAGTATGGTCCCCCATGAGATTGCGAAAATGGTATGGCAAATTTGCTTTTTTTGTAATCACAAGTGTGTATGCGAAATCAAAACGAGACAGGCTTCATATTTTGTTTTGCCATCAGACCAGTACCTTTTTCATCACCCTTACATGTGCCATGACCCATAGACCAAAACATTAAGAAATTGCTATGTCTTTTTTTGTTACCTTTTTCTTCCTTCCAAACAAAGCATTTTCATGCTTTTGCCATGGCCCATATATCAATTTTTACTAAGAAATGCAATATCACTTGTATATTTTCGTACTCATAAGTTTCTCAAAACGCTTGGCTAATTTGGATTCACAAGGTTGGCAACCAATTTGAGCAAACATATCTAGGGTCATCAAACATGGCAAACAATTCAATCATCCCATGTCAAGTTTTATACATTTATATTTTTTTTGCCATGGCAAAAGTGGTTACAGTTTTTGCCATGTCTCCAATATAGCTTTTGCCATGTAGCCAATTCAACTTTTACCATGCCATAAACACTTTTTTACGATGGAAAACTTGTTAAACTCTTTGTCATGGCAAAAAGTTTAACACGGTTGACATGTGACCAACACTCTTTTTCGAAATCATTGTTGCCGTGATATTCTCTCTCATGGTCACATGGTATATTAATAACATTTTTTATGTTTCACAAGATGACAAATTTAGTTTTTTTCAAATACTTTTTCCCAAGGCATGGCAAATGTTAGTGCTCTCATGGCAAATACAAGATTTTTGTTCCACGCACATGGCAACTTTTAAAATTGCTTCTTACTGCCACTTTTCTTGCAAAACATGGCAACTTTTAGAACCTTGGCAAATCCTTTTTTTGCACCATGGCAATTTTAAGATGTACTGTATAATTTTTGTACTAGGTAAATATGATCACCATGTCAACTGTTTTTTATTTTTTTGCAATGATATTCCAAATACCAAACTACATGGCAAATTTAACTTTCTTGTAACATTGTTTTCAATATATTACATGGCAAATTTAGTTTTTGTGCACCATTGTAGATATTTTCGCAATGATATATTTTAAATAAAATTTTGCAAATTTACCATTTGTCTTTATGGCAAATATATTGTATACACTATGATTTTTTTAACATAACATGCCAACGATTATGTTTTGTACAATGCCAAATTTTGCCATTTCCAATAGTTGTTTTTGTTTTTCTAGAAAGAAAAATCCCTAGGTTTAATTTAACTTTTTTCAATCATAAAGTTTCCACGTGCCAATAAAAAAATTTCTAGATTTCACCAAGTGCCCATGGAAAATTCTTGAACTATACGTCTTGTAAAAGAAGAAGATTCCCAAATTTTCTTTTTCCCATGTCAACTTTTCATTGAGCAAACTTATGTTACTTATAATGGAAAATTTATTTGAACAATGGATGGTAAATCCTTTTCACAATCTACGGAAAAATTAGTTCACACATCATGGCAAATATAGTTTTAGTGAATCATGGCAACTTTATTGTAAATTTTTACCATGCCAATCTTGATTTCTGGATCATGGAAAATTTGTTTTGTTTCATAAGCAAAACCATAGTTTTTCCATGGATATCTTTTGTGTTGAGTACAAAAACGACATAGCACATGGCAAATAGTTTTGCCATATTACATGGCAATTTTATTTTTTGGACCATGGAACATTTATTTTACGAACCATGGCAAATTTATTTTACGAATCATGGCAAATTTAGTTCACACATTATGGAAAATTTAGTTAAATGGATCATGGAAAATATGTGCATCTTTTACCATGTCATTTTTGAAGAAAAAAATGAATCATGGAAAATCTTATTTGTTTTCATAAGCAAAACCATGTTTTCTTGGCCATGGATATTATGTTTTCAGTACAAAAAAAAACACTTCAAACAGTATGCTGCCATGTTACTTAATATGTGTGGCCATGACATTTTTTCAAATGTGTTTTGCCATGGCAAACTACCTTTTGCATACCTTTATCATCATATAAATTGGTATGTGCAAGGTGACTTTTGTCTATATTTTTTCTTTTCTTTTTTGCATTTATCAATTTCCTATGGAGGGATAAGGCACGGGAGGTCGTACAATAATCGGGCCTAAAATGTGCAGGGAGAACATGTGACGGACGATGAAAAAAATGTTCGAGTAGGTAGGTAGACGACGTACGAAACATAAGAGGAACATGGTCTATCACCTTTTGAATATACTACGTGCGTGCAAATTTCCATGAAGAAATAACATTCATCCCGCTCTGAGAAAAAAGTACCGACCCTCCAAAAAGACTATTTTTAAAAGATTTTGAAATGCTTATTTTCTTATTTTTGCCCAGATCTCTAAGAAAATACGATTTCATCGCGAAAATTTGAGTAGGCAGAAAACTAAGCGATGTTTGTTGGGGGTAATAGGTTTTTTAATTTACTTTACCTTTTCTGATTTTACTCTTCATAGCAAAAGCATTTAATCTCGGAATTAGAAGGACACTTTCGAAGCAAAATCAATATCTATTATCCCGAATCGATTTCAATATTATTTTGAAGATAAAGCCGGACTACTATTCATCCATCCTAAATAATCACAAAAATGTTATTGAAAAACCATAGTAAGTGATTATCAGGGGAGTTTTTTTTTATGCGGAAGATGTTCTTATGTTATTGGCAACGGCGCTCGTGCCATTCCCTTCCCTTATCAGAGAAGCAGGTACTTTCCCGCAAAAAAGAAAAGAGAAAAAAAAAATAGAAGCAGGTATACCAGTATTCCGTAAGCGACGAACGAGCTCCTGCTGTGCCTCGTTGTGAACAGTCTGGACTGCAAGACCCAACCCGAATATGCAGGCGAACGATTCCCTTCGGCGCCCATTCGGCGGCATTTGACAACCCGCACGTAGGCCGCGGGCGTAGCAGGCCCAGTGGCCAGTGACAATGCTAAAGCCCAACCGCCTGCACTGTCGATGAGCTGGTGGTGCAATTCTTCTGCACATGCTGTGTATTATTGCGTGACAGTGTACTACTCTCCTTGGGCCTACCCAGATATGTATACAAAATGCCAACTCAAACGAGCCATAAAAAGACGAAAAGAAACGTTGTTAGATGATTTGTATATACTCAGCATAGCAATTGGGATCCTCTCATGTAATCCCCCGTCCCAAAATATAAGACTTTTTTTGACACTAAACGTCTTACAATTTGGGACGGAGGGATTACATGAGGATCCCAATTTTTTCTTCTCTTTTTTGAGTGGATGGTACCGAGTAAGTTCTTAATATTACAAAATTATTGTACCGTAAGTACTATAGGGATATCAAAGATACCCGTATCCTCGGGCAAATTGCGATGTGAATTCATATAGGTCGTACACCGGTGTAATCCTTGAGGCATGTTTGGTTACCTGCATTGTTTTTAGGTTGTTCACATTTGTGACACTCTTGGGTCTAGCTGAGTGAATGCAGGCAAAAAAAATCATGTTCTGCACATAGTTCGGTAGTATGCATATGGGCTTCGTGCATTAGGGCAGCAACATCCCTCCCCCACCCGCGAAACCTATATCTCGCTTCTAGCGACTGATCCTTCCGTCTCGCCTGAAGCTTTCTTCTACCTCTATTGTAACCAGGCCGGTCTGTCTGTTCGCTTTTCTTTTGATCGCTCTACCCTATGTTCGACGATCGCTGGACATAGTCTCGTGTGGTGGACGTACATGTTTGGTCGAAGTTTTTTCTTCCCCTTTTCATTTTCTCTTATGTTTTCCTTTGGTTTAGTTTGTTTCTTTATAGGGTTTTTTATTTTCTATTTTTCTATGTTTTTTCACTGGTTTTCTATTTTTTTCACGGTTTTCATTGCGTTTTTTTCCTTTGTTTTTCCCCGGATTTCAATGGGGTTTTTTGCTTTTATTCTTCACTTTCTTTGTTTTCTTTGTTTCTTTCTTTGTTTTCATTGGTTTTTTTCGTTTTTCTTTCTTTCTTTGTCGGCTATCTCAGTTTTCAATCTTTTCCATTGATTTTCGTCAGTTTTAATTTTATTTTTTGCTTTCTATGTTTTTCTTTTTTATTGGGTTTTTTCTTTTTCTTAGTTTCTTTGTCCATTTTCATTGATTTCTTTTTTATTCAACACATTTAAACTTTTTTAGTACACATCCAACATTTTTTGTATACGTCAAAAACATATTTTTATAGACGTTTAACATTTCCATAAATGACTAAGCTTTTTTGAAAACGTATATTTGTTATGTCTACTTTTTTAATTACATATTGTGCATTTTTGGTACATATCTAATATATTTTAATACATTTTTAACATTTTATAAATACAATATTAACATTTTTTAATACATGGTCTACATTTTTCAATACATGGTGAACATTTTGTTTAATGACAATGAACTTTTTTTCATATAGAATGTACATTTTTATTATACGTTAGGAACATTTTTATATGCATGTTTAACATTTTAAAATACAGACTCAACTTTTTAAAAATATAGGTTTTCCTTGTCTAATTTTATCTAATGTATGCTGTGAACTTTTTATACACCAAGAACATTTTTATACACGTTTAATGTTTTCTAAATACACGATCAACATTTTTTCATACACATTGTATTTTTTATATATTTTTCTAAATATATGACAACTATTTTTTTTCTATACACATTAGCATTTTTCAAATGCTTGATTAATTTTTTTAAATACTTGATTAATATTTTAAATGTTGATTAACATCTTGTAAATACATAATCAAGTTTTTCCATACACACTGTATATTGAGTTCATCCCAAATACTATGTAGGAGATGGGGTCTTGAATGCAAAACGGATCTTCCCTAAATATGGGTCTTGATACCCACTAGGGGGTCTTCTCACATGAGGGCTTGATCTCCATGGGAGAGGTGGTAGATATGAGGAAAGTTCTCTCTAGATCTAAGCTATCACTTTGCTAACCCTAGTTCCTCCAAGTGAAGCGGTGTTTGTAGCCTAGGAGGGAGAAAGGGATACATGGGAGAAAACCCAAGGGTCTGCGCGCAGGCACTGTCAGTTGTCCGGTCGCTCGTGGGGGCCCAGACGTCTGGAGGGCCCCAGACTTTCGACATTTCTTCTCTAGTCTGGTGGCACCGGATTTCTGGTCCTCGTCGGTCGCTTGGTGGCTGAAGTGTGTCGGATGTACGGTGCCTTGTCGGTTATCCGGTCGCTGTAGCGTCCATCGGCTATGGTTCTTCTGGCTGGTTGGTTTTCATCGGGTTGGACGTCCGGTGGTTGTAGCATGTCGACAACTCCTTCTCTTGCTTCTTGTGTTCCGTCTCCTCGTCGTCTTGTCCATTGCTCCTAGTTGCTCCATGGCCTTCCTCTTGGTTCCTGATCATGCGTAACACATTCATTTGAGGTAGTAGCCATGTCTTACATGTATGCAAATGGAAATCACAAAGGAGCGAGTTCACCTTATGTCCGGTGGCACATGCACGAGCTCTCATCATAGGCTCACTCGATGTCTCGGGTGATGATGGCATGTCCATGGAGATGACCGTAGGATGCTCCGCATCAACCACTCCCCCTCGAGAAGGACCCGTCCTTGGATCATAAACATCATCACCATGCAAATGGTAGACATGGAGGGACTTGTAGTTGGACGCCGTGTATGTCATGGCGCAATCAAAGTACTCCAAGATGTCTCCAAAAAGGTATAAATGCAAAAGGAGCAAACACAAAGGACACATGGAAATACAATGGTTACCACACACAAGGTGTCCATCAAGTAAGCATGAGTTCGTGCACGAAAGATGTTTGTGACAAGGCGCATGAAGCTTAGCAAAATGATGTAGAATGATATGTAAAGAATTCATGGGAGCAAATTGGTGTGGTAATTGGCATTGTGCACAAAGTTACAAATACTACCATTGTGTATTATGATGTCATAGTGGGATGGTTTATCAATAGCATGAACATGGCAATTGGTGCTCAAGGTGATTATGTTATCATGCAATTGATGGTGGGCAATGTGATAATTTTGTATAAATATGTCATCAAGGTAGATCACAATAAATTTGCTAAGAAGGTGGGCAAGCTCATATATCATGAAATATGTGGAAAGACAAGATGTAACAAGCCATGTATAATGCGAGTCAATCCATGCATAAAGAGCAAACTTGTCATGGGTGGGATGTGTCCAACTAGCATGCTGAACAACAAATATGGAAGGAATGTACCAAAGTCCATATGGGTCCATGTGCGTTCCATGGATGTTGGTGAAGGAAATATGCCCTAGAGGCAATAATAAAGTTATTATTTATTTCCTTATTTCATGATAAATGTTTATTATTCATGCTAGAATTGTATTAACCGGAAACATAATACATGTGTGAATACATAGACAAACATAGTGTCACTAGTATGCCTCTACTTGACTAGCTCGTGAATCAAAGATGGTTAAGTTTCCTAGCCATGGACAAAAGAGTTGTCATTTGATTAATGGGATCACATCATTAGGAGAATGATGTGATTGACTTGACCCATTCCGTTAGCTTAGCACTTGATTGTTTAGTATGTTGCTATTGCTTTCTTCATGACTTATACAAAGTTCCTGCAACTATGAGATTGTGCAACTCCCGTTTACCAGAGGAACACTTTGTGTGCTACCAAACGTCACAACATAACTGGATGATTATAAAGGTGCTCTACAGGTGTCTCCAAAGGTACATGTTGAGTTGGCATAATTCGAGATTAGGTTTTGTCACTCCGATTGTCGGAGAGGTATCTCTGGGCCCTCTCGGTAATACTCATCACCTAAGCCTTGCAAGCATTGTAACTAATGAGTTAGTTATGAGATGATGTATTACGGAACGAGTAAAGAGACTTGCCGGTAACGAGATTGAACTAGGTATTGGATACCGACGATCGAATCTCGGGCAAGTAACATACCGATGACAAAGGGAACAACGTATGTTGTTATGCGGTTTGACCGATAAAGATCTTCGTAGAATATGTGGGAACCAATATGAACATCCAGGTTCCGCTATTGGTTATTGACCGAGAATAGTTCTAGGTCATGTCTACATAGTTCTCGAACCCGTAGGGTCCGCACGCTTAAGGTTTCGATGACAATTATATTATGAGTTTATGAGTTTTGATGTACCGAAGGAGTTCGGAGTCCCGGATGAGATCGGGGACATGACGAGGAGTCTCGAAATGGTCAAGACATAAAGATTTATATATTGGATGACTATATTCGGACACCGGAAGTGTTCCGGGTGTTTACGGAGAAAAACCGGAGTACCGGAGGGTTGCCGGACCCCCCCGGGAAGTAATGGGCCTTGATGGGCCCTAGTGGAGAGAGAGAGGGGCCGGCCAGGGCAAGAGGCGCGCCCCCTCCCCTTGAGTCCGAATAGGACAAGGAAGGGAGGGGGGCGGCGCCCCCCTTGCCTTCCCCCTCTCTCACTCCTTCCTTCCCCCTCCTTCTTGGAATAGGAAAGGGAGGGGGCAAACCTACTTGGAGTAGGTTTCCCCCTCCTAGGGCGCGCCTCCCCTTAGGCCGGCCCCCTCCTCCTCTCCCCCTTTATATACGGGGGAAGGGGGCACCCCATAGAGATAAGTTGATCTACGGATCGTTCCTTAGCCGTGTGCGGTGCCCCCCTCCACCATATTCCACCTCGATCATATCGTCGGAGAGTTTAGGCGAAGCCCTGCGCCGGTAGAACATCATCATCGTCACCACGCCGTCGTGCTAACGGAACTCATCCCCGATGCTTAGCTGGATTGGAGCCCGGGGAACGTCATCGAGCTGAACGTGTGCTGAACACAGAGGTGCCGTACGTTCGGTACTTGGATCGGTCGGATCGTGAAGACGTACGACTACATCAACCGCGTTGTCATAACGCTTCCGCTTACGGTCTACGAGGGTACGTGGACAATACTCTCCTCTCTCGTTGCTATGCCATCACCATGATCTTGCGTGTGCGTAGGATTTTTTTTTGAAATTACTACGTTCCCCAACAGTGGTATCAGAGCCTAGGTTTTATGCGTTGATGTTATATGCACGAGTAGAACACAAGTGAGTTGTGGGCGATACAAGTCATACTGCTTACCAGCATGTCATACTTTGGTTCGGCGGTATTGTGAGATGAAGCGGCCCGGATCAACATTACACGTACGCTTACGCGAGACTGGTTTCACCGTTGCGAGCACTCGTGCTTAAAGGTGGCTGGCGGGTGTCTGTCTCTCTCACTTTATCTAAATTGAGTGTGGCTATGCCCGGTCCTTGCGAAGGTTAAAACAGCACTAACTTGACGAACTATCGTTGTGGTTTTGATGCGTAGGTAAGAACGGTTCTTGCTAAGCCCGTAGCAGCCACGTAAAATTTGCAACAACAAAGTAGAGGACGTCTAACTTGTTTTTGCAGGGCATGTTGTGATGTGATATGGCCAAGACGTGATGCTATATTTTATTGTATGAGATGATCATGTTTTGTAACCAAAGTTATCGCCAACTGGCTGGAGCCATATGGTTGTCGCTTTATTGTATGAAATGCAAACACCCTGTAATTGCTTTACTTTATCTCTAAGCGGTAGCGATAGTCGTAGAAGCAATAGATGGCGTAACGACAACGATGCTACGATGGAGATCAAGGTGTCGCGCCGGTGACGATGGTGATCACGACGGTGCTTCGAAGATGGAGATCACAAGCACAAGATGATGATGGCCATATCATATCACTTATATTGATTGCATGTGATGTTTATCCTTTATGCATCTTATCTTGCTTTGATTGACGGTAGCATTTTAAGATGATCTCTCACTAATTATCAAGAAGTGTTCTCCCTGAGTATGCACCGTTGCGAAAGTTCTTCGTGCTGAGACACCACGTGATGATCGGGTGTGATAGGCTCTACGTTCAAATACAACAGGTGCACAACAGTTGCACACGCGGAATACTTGGGTTAAACTTGACGAGCCTAGCATATATAGATATGGCCTCGGAACACGGAGACCGAAAGGTCGAGCGTGAATCATATAGTAGATATGATCAACATAATGATGTTCACCATTGAAACTACTCCATCTCACGTGATGATTGGACATGGTTTAGTTGATTTGGATCACGTGATCACTTAGATGACTAGAGAGATGTCTGACTAAGTGGGAGTTCTTAAGTAATATGATTAATTGAGCTTAAATTTATCATGAACTTAGTCCTGGTAGTATTTTGCAAATTATGTTGTAGATCAATAGCTTGCATTGTTGCTTTCATATGTTTATTTTGATATGTTCCTAGAGAAAATTGTGTTGAAAGATGTTAGTAGCAATGATGCGGATTAGATCCGTGATCTGAGGTTTATCCTCATTGCTGCACAGAAGAATTATGTCCTTAATGCACCGCTAGGTGACAAACCTATTGCAGGAGCAGATGCAGGCATTATGAACATTTGGCTAGCTCAAAATGATGACTACTTGATAGTTTAGTGCACCATGCTTAAACGGCTTAGAATCGGGACTTCAAAGACGTTTTGAACGTCATGGACCATATGAGATGTTCCAGGAGTTGAAGTTAATATTTCAAGCAAATACCCGAGTTGAGAGATATGATGTCTCCAACAAGTTCTATGGCTAAAAGATGGAGGAGAATCGCTCAACTAGTGAGCAAGTGCTTAGATTGTCTGAGTACTACAATCGCTTGAATCAAGTGGGAGTTAATCTTCCAGATAAGATAGTGATTGGCAGAGTTCTCTAGTCACCATTACCAAGTTACTGGAACTTCGTGATGAACTATAATGCAAGGGATGACGAAAACGATTCCCGAGCTCTTCGTGATGCTGAAATCAACGAAGGTAGAAATCAAGAAAAGAGCATCAAGTGTTGATGATTGACAAGACCACTAGTTTCAAGAAAAGGGAAAAGGGAAAGAAAGGGAACTTCAACTAAGAATGACAAGCAAGTTGTCACTCCCACGAAGAAGCCCAAAGCTGAACCAAAGCCAGAAACTGAGTGCTTACACTGCAAAGGAAATGGTCACTGGAAGCGGAAATGCCCTGAATATTTTGGTGGATAAGTAGGATGGCGAAGTGAACAAGGGTATGTTTGATATACAGGTTATTGATGTGTGCCTTACTAGTGTTTATAGTAGCCCCTGAGTATTTGATACTTGTTCAGTTGCTAAGATTAGTAACTCGAAACCGGAGTTATATAAACAAAGACTAGTTGAAGGGGAAGTGACGATGAGTGTTGGAAGTGGTTCCAAGATTGATATGATCATCATCGCACACTCCCTATACTTCCGGGATTAGTGTTAAACCTAAATAAAAGTTATTTGGCGTTTGCGTTGAGCATGAATATGATTTGGTCATGTTTATTGCGATACGGTTATTCATTTGAAGTTAAAGAATAATTGTTATTCTGTTTACATGAATAAGACCTTTGATGGTTATACACCCAATGAAAATGGTTTGTTGGATCTCGATCGTGTGATACACATATTCATAATATTGAAGCCAAAAGATGTAAAGTTAATAATGATAGTGCGACTTATTTGTGGCACTGCCGTTTAGGTCATATTGGTGTAAAGCGCATGAAGAAACTCCATGCTGATGGGCTTTTGGAATCACTTGATTATGAATCACTTGATGCTTGCGAACCGTGCCTTTTGGGCAAGATGACTAAAAACTCCGTTCTCCGGAACAATGGAACAAGCGACTGACTTATTGGAAATAATACATACCGATGTATCCGATCCAATGAGTGTTGATGCTCGTGGCAAGTATCGTTATTTTCTGACCTTCACAAGATGATTTGAGCAGATATGGGTATATCTACTTGATGAAACATAAGTCTGAAATAGTTGAAAGGTTCAAAGAATTTCAGAGTGAAGTGAAAAAATTATCGTAACAAGAAAATAAAGTTTCTACGATCTGATCGCGGAGACAAATATTTGAGTTACGAGTTTGGTCTTCAATTAAAACAATGTGGAATAGTTTCACAGCTCACGCCACCTGGAACACCACAACGTTATGGTGTGTCCGAACGTCGTAACCGCACTTTATTGGATATGGTGCGATCTATGATGTCTCTTACTGATTTACCATTATCGTTTTGGGGTTATGCATTAGAGACAGCTGCATTCACGTTAAAAGGGCACCATCTAAATTCGTTGAGACGACACCGTATGAACTATGGTTTAGCAGTAAACCTAAGCCGTCGTTTCTTAAAGCTTGGAGTTGCGATGCTTATATGAAAAAGGTTTTCAACCTGATAAGCTCGAACCCAAATCGGAGAAGTGCGTCTTCATAGAATACCCAAAGGTAACTATTGGGTACACCTTCTATCATAGATCCGAAGGCAAGTTATTCGTTGCTAAGAATGGATCCTTTCTAGAGAAGGAGTTTCTCTCGAAAGAAGTGAGTGGGAGGAAAGTAGAACTTGATGAGGTAACTGTACCTGCTCCCTTATTGGAAAGTAGTTCATCACAGAAATCGGTTTCTGTGACACCTACACCAATTAGTGAGGAAGCTAATGATATTGATCATGAAACTTCAGATCAAGTTTCTACTGAACCTCGTAGGTCTACCAGAGTAAGATCCTCACCAGAGTGGTACGGTAATCCTATTCTAAAAGTCATGTTACTTGACCATGATGAACCTACGAACTATGAGGAAGCGATGATGAGCCCAGATTCCGCAAAATGGCTAGAGGTCATGAAATATGAGATGGGATCCATGTATGAAAACAAAGTATGGACTTTGGTTGACTTGCCCGATGATCGGCAAGCCATTGAGAATAAATGGATCTTTAAGAAGAAGACTGACGCTGATGGCAATGTAACTGTCTATAAAGCTCAACTTGTTGCAAAAGGTTTTCGACAAGTTCAAGGGGTTGACTACAATGAGACTTTCTCACCCGTAGCGATGCTTAAAGTCTGTCTGAATCATGTTAGCAATTGCCACATTTTATGAAATCTGGCAAATGGATGTCAAAACTGCATTCCTTAATGGATTTATTAAAGAAGAGTTGTATATGATGCAACCAGAAAGTTTTTGTCAATCCTAAAGATGCTAACAAAATGTGCAAGCTCCAGCGATCCATCAATGGACTGGTGCCAGCATCTCGGAGTTGGAATATACGCTTTGATAAGTTGATCAAAGCATATAGTTTTAATACAGACTTGCAGTGAAGCCTGTATTTACAAGAAAGTGAGTGGGAGCACTACAACATTTCTGATAAGTATATGTGAATGACATATTATTGATCGGAAATAATGTAGAATTTTTCTGGAAAGCATAAAGGAGTGTTTGAAAGGAGTTTTTCAAAGAAAGACCTTGGTGAAGCTGCTTACACATTGAGCATCAAGATCTATAGAGATAGATCAAGACGCTTGATAAGATTTTTCAATGAGTACATACCTTGACAAGATTTTGAAGTAGTTCAAAATGGAACAGTCAAAGAAAGAGTTCTTGCCTGTGTTGCAAAGGTATGAAATTGAGTAAGACTCAAATCCCGACCATGGCAGAAAATAGAAAAGAATGAACAGTCATTCCCTATGCCTCAGTCATAGGTTCTATAAAGTATGCTATGCTGTGTACTAGACCTATTGTATACCTTGCTCTGAGTTTGGCAAAGGAATTCAATTTTGATCTAAAAATAGATCACTAGAACAGCGGTCAAGAATATCCTTAGTGAGGACTAAGGAGATGTTTCTCAATTATGGAGGTGATAAAAGAGCCAGTCGTAAAAAGTTACAATGATGCAAGCTTTTACACCAATCCAGATGACTCTAAGTCTCAATCTGGATACATATTGAAAGTGGGAGCAATTAGCTAGAGTAGCTCCGTGCAGAGCATTGTGGACATAGAATATTTGCAAAATTCATACGGCTCTGAGTGTGACAGACCCGTTGACTAAACTTCTCCCATGAGCAAAACATGATCATACCTTAGTACTCTTTGGGTGTTAATCACATAGCCATGTGAACTAGATTATTGACTCTAGTAAACCCTTTGGGCGTTGATCACATGACGATGTGAACTATGGGTATTAATCACATACAGATGTGAATATTGGTGTTAAATCACATGGTGATGTGAACTAGATTATTGACTCTAGTGCAAGTGGGAGGCTGAAGGAAATATGCCCTAGAGGCAATAATAAAGTTATTATTTATTTCCTTATTTCATGATAAATGTTTATTATTCATGCTAGAATTGTATTAACTGGAAACATAATACATGTGTGAATACATAGACAAACATAGTGTCACTAGTATGCCTCTACTTGACTAGCTCGTGAATCAAAGATGGTTAAGTTTCCTAGCCATGGACAAAAGAGTTGTCATTTGATTAATGGGATCACATCATTAGGAGAATGATGTGATTGACTTGACCAATTCCGTTAGCTTAGCACTTGATCGTTTAGTATGTTGCTATTTCTTTCTTCATGACTTATACAAAGTTCCTGCAACTATGAGATTGTGCAACTCCCGTTTACCAGAGGAACACTTTGTGTGCTACCAAACGTCACAACGTAACTGGGTGATTATAAAGGTGCTCTACAAGTGTCTCCAAAGGTACATGTTGAGTTGGCATAATTCGAGATTAGGTTTTGTCACTCCGATTGTCGGAGAGGTATCTCTGGGCCCTCTCGGTAATACTCATCACCTAAGCCTTGCAAGCATTGTAACTAATGAGTTAGTTATGAGATGATGTATTATGGAACGAGTAAAGAGACTTGCCGGTAACGAGATTGAATTAGGTATTGGATACCGACGATCGAATCTCGGGAAAGTAACATACGATGACAAAGGGAACAACGTATGTTGTTATGCGGTTTGACCGATAAAGATCTTCGTAGAATATGTGGGAACCAATATGAACATCCAGGTTCCGCTATTGGTTATTGACCGAGAATAGTTCTAGGTCATGTCTACATAGTTCTCGAACCCGTAGGGTCCGCACGCTTAACGTTACGATGACAGTTTTATTATGAGTTTATAAGTTTTGATGTACCGAAGGTTGTTCAGAGTCCCGGATGTGATCACGGACATGACGAGGAGTCTCGAAATGGTCAAGACATAAAGATTGATATATTGGATGACTATATTCGGACACCGGAAGTGTTCCAGGTGTTTTCGGAGAAAAACCGGAGTACCGGAGGGTTACCGGAACCCCCCTGGGAAGTAATGGGCCTTGATGGGCCCTAGTGGAGAGAGAGAGGGGCCGGCCAGGGCAAGAGGCGCGCCCCCTCCCCTTGAGTCCGAATAGGACATGGAAGGGGGGGGGAGGGCGCCCCCCTTGCCTTCCCCCCTCTCCCACTCCTTCCTTCCCCCTCCTTCTTGGAATAGGAAAGGGAGGGGGCAAACCTACTTGGAGTAGGTTTCCCCCTCCTAGGGCGCGCCTCCCCTTAGGCCGGCCCCCTCCTCCTCTCCCCCTTTATATACGGGGGAAGGGGGCACCCCATAGAGACAAGTTGATCTACGGATCGTTCCTTAGCCGTGTGCGGTGCCCCCCTCCACCATATTCCACCTCGGTCATATCGTCGCAGAGTTTAGGCGAAGCCCTGCGCCGGTAGAACATCATCATTGTCACCACGCCGTCATGCTGACGGAACTCATCCCCGACGCTTAGCTGGATTGGAGCCCGGGGGACGTCATCGAGCTGAACGTGTGCTGAACACGGAGGTGCCGTACGTTCGGTACTTGGATCGGTCGGATCGTGAAGACGTACGACTACATCAACCGCGTTGTCATAACGCTTCCGCTTACGGTCTACAAGGGTACGTGAACAATACTCTCCTCTCTCGTTGCTATGCCATCACCATGATCTTGCGTGTGTGTAGGAATTTTTTTTGAAATTACTATGTTCCCCAACAGTTGGCGTGCTGTTGCTCGGTGTTGTGGCATGAGTGGGGGTCTGGTGATGTTCCCAAAGTAGGTGCATCCACTAATTAAGTCCGAGTGCTCCTCAACTTGAAGTTTGCTACTTCTTGAGTTTGCATTGGTTTTTACCTTGAAGAGGAAAGGGTGATGCAGCAAAGTAGAGATAAGCATTTCCCTCAATTAGAGAACAAAGGTATCAATCCAGTAGGAGGTATAAGCCACACTACAAAAAAAGACACATCTGTGACATTTTGGGCCGAACGAAAAAAAATTCTATCATACTTATGACACTTCTATGACGATAATTGTGACAAAACACGGTATCATCATAGATGTGGTGGGCTCCTACTTCTATGACAAAAAATCATGACAGAAAATGGGATTTTCATCCTGGGCGGGCCTGGGACGCAGCTGCATGACATTCTTTGGGCCGTCCATGACGGAAAAAACCATGGTAGAAGCAAGGGCGATGCAAATTTTGGTGAGTTCCCGGTTACGATGGGTGGTCGAGGGCCGAGCGATGCGCGTTTCTTTCATACACGTACGCGCATGTGTGCGAGGCATTGGCTCTAAATGAACCCGAGCGAGGCATTGGTCTCTAACTGAAGCCGAGCGATTGCACTGCAGGCTACGCATTACTGAACCAGAGCCATCGATCGATGGCTGTTAACTGAAACCGGTCGAGCGATTCCTTCGCTACTGCTGCTAACTGAAGCCGATCGATGCTGCCTTTGGATGGA
>NC_041387.1:31650676-31658112 GCF_002162155.2 Triticum dicoccoides
GGTGGGGATGGATGAACAGGACCCCGTGGTGTTGCCTCTAGATGAACAGGACCCCGATCGATCGAGCCGGTTGGGGCTAGATGAACAGGACCCCATGGAGGGCTGGATGAACAGGACGACCCCGTGGAGGGCTTGATGAACAGTATACGATGGAGGGGTGGATGAACAGTAGCCCCGTGGAGGGGTGGTTGAGCAGGAGCCCGTGGAGTAGCGCGCGGTGGAGGCTGGATGAACAGGAGCCCGTGGATGAACACTCGCAGGTGGAGGCTGGAGGAGGTCGACGGTGGATGAACAGTAGCCCGTGGACGCTGGAGGAGGTCGACGGTGGAGATGAACAATATCCCGTGGAGTCTCGTTTTGCGGTACGCCACACCCCTCCCGATGAACAGGATCCCCATTTCGACCGTAGCGCTCCAACACAAGTCTGTTTCCTCCGTTTTGTGGTACGCCACACCCCTCCCGATCAACATGACCCCGTTTCGACCGTAGGAGGTCCAACACAAGTCCGTTTCCTCCATTTTGCGGTATGCCATACCCCTCCTGATGAACAGGATCCCGTTTCGAACGTGTCCGGTCGAACACAAGGCCATTTCCTCCGTTCTGCGGTACACCAGGCCTCGTTTCCATCGCCTGTTTTGTCCAAGCCGGTTGGCTCCCACGCGTTCCGTTGCCTCTCGATGAACACGACGCATTTCATTGCCTCCCGATGAACACGACGCATTTCATTGCCTCCCCATGAACACGACGACGACACAGTTTCTCCGTTCCGACCCAACCATGTACACGAGCCCTGGACGTACGTATGCGCGAGTAGGCGTTCGAGACCCCGCCCGTATGTATGTACGTTGCTGTATTTTCTTTCTTGCACACTGGCCGCTATACGTACGTGTACATACTATGTGCGCGTCTCTACTACGACACGTGCACACCTCTACATCCACCAGTATGTACGTACACGTTCGCAACCAGAATGACAACACTACGTACGCTTCGACCAGGTGGGTCCCGACTGTCAGGCACTTTCTTGTGTGCGCAGATGTAGCTGGTGGGTCCCTGCAGTGAGGGGGGCGAATTGTTTTTTTCCAGACGCACTTCCGTGCATGCGAAGATGTAGCTGGTGGGTCCCAGCAGTCAGGGGGAAACGTTTTTTCAAGAAATACGGTGGCCCGTCCGGTGGGTCCCTGCTGTCAGGTGGAGGAATAATTATTTTCCACGTAATAAGGAGGCACTTCCTTGCGGCCGCCGTGGACCCAGCTGTCAGCCTCTCCATGTACAGTACTCTTTCGATGGAAGTCGTTCCTTGACCACGTTGACCACACCGTGCCGAGAGCACCAGGGCGGTGGACGACGGCGAGGCCTAGGAAGGGGACGACACGGAGCTGGGGAAGACGCGGCAGTGGAAGCCCACGCGGAGAGGAGTACGAGGGTTCACTGGTTCGGCTGCGGTGTGAGGCTGCCGTTGCCGTAGGGCTTGGCCAGCAGTGGGAAAAGTAGGGGGCGGTGAGGCTTCTTTGGCAGCACAGCTGGCCACGGGAGGCAGGAGCATGCGGCACGACCGGCGCTGCTTTGGGCGGCTGGAGCAAGAAGACCAGAGGTTGAAGAAGCACTACGGCCGTTGGATGGACATCGTACGGTCACTGGAGCTAGAATCGTTCATATTGACTAAGTTGACAAAGCCCTCCGTCCCCATCAACTTAGTAGGCCCACAAGTTAGCCTCCAACCAAGGTGGGTCCTAGCTAGCAGGGGGAGTATTCATTTTTTTGTGCGTAATAAGGAGGCACTTCCGGTGGGTCCGAGCTGACAGCGGGGGGAACGTTTTTTTCACGAAATACGGTGGCCCGTCCGGTTGGTCCCAGCAGTCAGGGGGAAACGTTTTTTCCGTGAAATACGGTGGCCCGTCCGGTGGGTCCCTGCTGTCAGGTGGAGGAATAATTATTTTCCGCGCAATAAGGAGGCACTTCCTTGCGGCTGCAGTGGACCCAGCTGTCAGCCTCTCCACGTACAGTACTCTTCCGATGGAAGTCGGTCGTTGACCACATTGATCACGCCGCGCGAGAGCACCACGGCGGTGGACGACGAGGAGGCCTAGGAAAGGGATTACACAGAGCCGGGGAAGACGCGGCAGTGGATGCCCACGCGGAGAGGAGTACGAGGGTTCACTGGTTCGGCTGCGGTGTGAGGCAGCCGTTGCTGCAGAATAATAGGGGGTGTGGGTGAGTGGAGGGATGGCCTGGCCAGCGGTGGGAGTACTATGGGGGCGGTGAGGCCTTCGCGACAGCACATCCGGCCATGGGAGGCAGGAGCTGGCGGCACGACCGGCGCTGCTTTGGGCGGCTGGAGCAAGAAGACCAGAGGTTGAAGAAGCACTATGGGCGTTGGATGGACATTGTACGGTCACTGGAGTATTGACTAAGTTGACAAAGCCCTCCGTCCCCATCAACTTAGTAGGCCCACAAGTCAGCCACCCACTATGGTGGATCCCAGCTAGCAGGGGGTATTCATTTTTTTTGTGTAATAAGGAGACACTTCCTTGCGTGCGAAGATATAACTGGTGGGTCAGACCGGTCAGCGGGGGAACATTTTTTTCGCGAAATACGGAGGCCCTTCTCGTGGGTCCTAGCTGTCGGGTGGAGGAATCATTATTTCGCACGTAATAAGGAGGCATTTCCTTGCGTGCGGCCGTGGACCCAACTGTCAGCCTCTCCACGTATAGTCCACTTCCGATGGATGTCGTTCATTGACCACGTTAACCAGGCCGCACCAAGAGCACCAGGGCGGTGGACGACGGCGAGGCCTAGGAAGGGAACGACACGGAGCCAGGGAAGACTCGGCAGTTGTTTCCCATGCGGAGGAGTACGAGGGTTTACTGGTTCGTTTGCCGTCCCCGGAGAATAACAGCAGGTGTGGGTGAGTAGAGGGATGGCTAGGCCAGTGATGGGAGTATGATGGGGCGGTGAGGCCTGCGCGGCAGCATAGGCGACCGCAGAAGGAGGGAGCAGGCAGTCCCGCCAGCGCTTGTTTGAGCGGCTGGAGCAGGAAGAACATAGATTGAAGAAGCATGGCAGTCGTTGGATGGACATCTAACAGTCACTGCTCTCGTGTGTTGACTAAGTTGACAGGGCATTGCGTGTGCGTCATCCTTTTTTTAGGAAAGCATACGCATCAACCTGTAGTAGGCGCACAAGTCAGTCTCAAATCTATGAAAACAGCATACAGCCCATCTGCCATTATTTCTAATAATGTACATTCCATTTGCTAATTCTTAAGAATTTTTTTGGAGCCCATTTTTTTGTTAGCATTACACCCCATATTGTGGCCACGGTTAAAAACTATACGAAATTTTGCATATTTCGGTGCAGTCAACTGTTTTTAATCCCGAAATATCAAATCACATTTAAACTATTTTGAAAAATAATTTATATAAATATAAAATCCAAATAATTTTCCACGCATAAAAATCAATGGAATTTAAAATTTTGTAATGAAAAAAATTGAAAATAATTCCTGGTTTGATGTGTTTTAAAAATGTACAACCCATTTCTGGTCAAACCGAATGAAACTCTCCTCGTCTTGAAAGATTTGCAGCCCAACAGGGCTGATAAAGCAAGTAGGCCTCGTTTGGGTATTTCTTTTAAAAAAATAGAACTGGGCTAGCCATTTTCAGCAAGAAAAAACACAACTGGGCTCATGATGTGGGAAACATAAATAAATCCCTGGCTAGACGGGCCACATCCCCCGCACAGCCCCGTTGTTACCCTGATCCGTCGCTAAAACTAGTATAAATAACAACTGTTTGTTCCTCAAAAAAACTGCGTGACCTGTTGGGTCCCCGGTGTCAGCCGCTCGTAGTGTAATTCTCTTGTTTATTGACTATGTTGACAATGGCGTGAGCCCCAGATGTCCAACCATTAGGAGGAACCATTTTTTTGGGCTTGTAATATAGAGGCACTTAGTACGAGGGTTGACTGATTCGGGTGCGGGTGCGTGTCGGGGTTGACATCGCCGGAGAATAATAGGACGTGTGGGGGAATAGAGGGAGGGACTGGCCAATGTTGGAGGGTATGTACGATAGGGAGGCGGAGGTGCAGCCAGCCATGGGAGGCGGGAGCAGGCGGAGCCGACGGGGTGGTTTGGTTTGGGCGGCTAGAGGAAGAAGAAGACAAGAGATAGAAGATACATGACGGATGTTGGATGTCAATCCAACGACTGGTAGGCAGAATCATTTGTTGACTGGCTAGTAAGTCAACACCACCTTGGATAGGCTATTTCCTCGCGGGTCCCAAATGTCAGAATCCAAATCTGTCACGGTCATGTAGCCTTTCCTATGAAAATTTACAGCCCATTTGATGTGCTAGTTCTAAATAAGTTTGTGGGTGCTGGTGGGGGCTAATCACTTGGCTTCTGTAATGCACAGTGAGCTCAAGCAGCCGGCGAGAGTGATGTTATTTCCCTTGGTTGGGATTTGTTACAATATTTCGCTCTAAATTAAATGAATGGCAAGCCATTTGCCTTGTTTCAAAGAAAATATGACAGTCACAGCTGAGTTGAAAAGGGCAAGAACATATAACTCCATATTACAAACTATACAAAAGCACGAGGGTTAATTGTTCATCAGGTTTACAAAAAAACCCAGGTTGAAAAGGGCAACAACATCTAACTCCAGCACTGTTTTCGGCAGTCACAGTCAAATGGATCGGTCAGGTCCATAGAATGAACATCTTGGGTCGTAAAATTTACTGGATTATGACCACAATATGTTGTAAATAGAAGCCTGACACGTTCAAAAGCTCTTTTGCCCACCTGAAACTCCTTTTTTTGCTCTTCGACATACCCATCCGTCAAAACCATGCTACTGATAAACTTAAGCCTGATGGACAATAGTAACCTCGCATTCAGCAGGAAGAATGTGACAAATCTAGTGTTTGCACGGTTGGCTACATATCATTCTAGCGTTATTGTCTTCAATCGAATCTCATGAGAAGTGAGAAAATCCTGATGCTTACGAATCCACCGATTGGTTATAACTTTCCTACCCCGTCCTGTTGCCTAAATACACATGAAGATTGAAAACAGTTAAGGTCAAAAGAGCAACAGCTGAACGGTTAATTCTAGTACACTATATGCGGGTTTCCAATGTGCGTGAAATTATCACCTTTATATACAACTTCTCCAGACATGGAAAGCATTGCAGCAAGCCAATAATCTTGTTCAGATCAAAACTATTCAGTTGGATATATAAGATCTTGGCAGAATCCAACACCATTGATAGGCCATCCATGGAGAAACTCTTCATTGAGCATTGAACATAATATTAGTACAAAATGTGTACTCCAAGATGATATATAACTTATGCGCAGAAATTTAAAATGCAGCTTATGGTTACAAGTGTAGATGATAATATAAAGTACCTGAAGAACTGTGGAGCCAAACACCATATTGAAATGAGCACAAAGATCATGTATTACACCCAAGGTCTCCAGTTTAGGCGCAGAGAGGACGGTTATTTTCAACGGTGAATAACTAGAATCAAGGATCAACCTTTGAAGTGAAGGGGCATCTTGGATGATGAGCTGCCTTCCGTCAAAAGAAATTCCAATTCTTACAAGGTTAGGTGACTTTATTTGGAGAAAACCGATTCTAACTGTGAAAACAAGAACCAAGCACTCCAGGGCAGGGCAACTGGAGTGGATGATGTTGTGCAATGAGGCCTCGGATATACGAACCCGCACAAGTGAAAGTTTCTTGAGAAATGGGAGTTGAAGGTTTAGTACCAGATTGTCTGGTAGGTATCACAATGCAAAGGTAGCGGTGTGGAGAGAGGAGGAAAACTGCGAGATGGACATCAGTGCTGAGGGCACAAGTACATGGCGTTCGGTATGTGGTATGTGATTTCCATGGGAATAGTAGAACTCAAGCAGCTGTAGTTCTGTGAATTCAGGGGATTTCAGCCAGGCATCCACCGTGTAGGGCATGGTATGCCTGCTCAGGTAGCATGACGGTATGCATAGGCTTTGAACAGAGCCCTGGTGGGAGGATATGATGGCTCTGGGGATTTCAAAATCATTGAAGAGAGATAGCTACGACAGTCGAGATTAAGGGGCACGGTGCACCATAGAGGGCGCCACCAAATTGAGAGGACTTGGGTGCGGCAGTAATCCTTGGTGGGGAGAAGCGAGATGATCTCCCCAAGGACGGCGTCCGGGAAATCGCTGATGCGGTCCACCTGAGATTCTACGGGTTCTTGGGATCCGGTGGGGGCGGGGTTGCCGCTTCTCCCCGTGCTGCCGGGTGCGGGATCTACAACAGGCGTCGCCACCGGTGGGAGCCTCATCTTCTTGGCACTGGGGTCAGCCGAATCCATTTTCCTCGAGGGCGTCGCGTCGCGCTCACGGATTTGAGCAGAGTAACGAATGATGAGCCTAGTTGTAGTGCGAGTGAAGAAGAAGGGGAGCTGGCGGTTTTCTGTAGTAGTGAGGAAGAAGGGGAGCTGGGGTTTTCTGTAGGAGTGAGGTGAGGAATTTGGGGGTACGAGTGGAGCGAGCTGACGTGAGGTGGGTGGGAGTGAGGAGGAAGAAGAGCACCCAGGGTTTTTTTGGGGGGCGGTGTGCTGGGTGTGGGTAGCGCCTCTCATTTAGTAAATATATGGGGTTTTGAATTGATTTTACTATTTACTAGGGTGGATGGGCTGTTTTGTCTTGGGCCCAGAGAAACAATTACTACTAGTATAGTGGAGACACTGTACAGCTACCCAGAAAAACAATTACTACTAGTACAGTGGATACAAGACTGCTTCTGGCTCCTCCTAGGTCATTGAAACGTCTCCCTCTACTGAATGCCGTTATACTTTTGTTGACCGACATGCGGGCCATGCAGCGCGCGGGCCCAAATGCCATCCACCAAATTAGAAGGCAGTATGCAGGCGGAGAGTCACCCCAGTCGTAGAGCGCAGTAACAAGCCGTCGTATCACAAAACCCCACCTCCCCGCAGTCTAAGTTTGACGGACGAAGCAACCATCATTTCACTCTTCGCTGAACCCCCTTCTCCCTCACCGGCTTCAAGAAAGGCAACACTCGCATCTGCCACTGCTCTTCTCTCCCAACGAAGGGAAGGTAAGCGGATCCGTGATGTTGGTATATTTTCGTTCAGAGAAGAAAAAAGAACTTTTGCAAAGTAGTAACTGATCCTCACTCTCTTTTTTGTTTCATTGTCATTGAGATTGTGTTTTCCTTTTAGTGGTCTCCTAGTATTCGTCAGTTTCATGATGGACCAAGGAGAACCAGGCAAAGATCTACCGATATTGGAGCAGACGCGGGAGGCTGATCCCCACGAGACAGGGAGCTACAAGAAGATGGAGGCAGCCACCAAGCTGACCCCAGATATGCTCGCGGCCACTACTGAGATGGTCAACGCCACATTTGAGGTTACAGCCCCCGT